>NC_057712.1:92222227-92242959 GCF_004010195.1 Chiloscyllium plagiosum
GTTCTGGTCGCCCTATTATAGGAAAGATGTGGATGCTTTGCAGCGGGTTCAGAGGAGGTTTACCAGGATGCTGTCTGGACTGGAGGGCTTATCTTATGAGGAGAGGTTGACTGAGCTCGGACTTTTTTCATTGGAGAAAAGGAGGAAGAGAGGGGACCTAATTGAGGTCTCCAAGATAATGAGAGGCACAGATAGAGTCAATAGCCAGAGACTATTTCCCAGGGCAGAAATGGCTAACACGAGGGGTCATAGTTTTAAGCTGGTTGGAGGAAAGTATAGAGGGGATGTCAGAGGTGGGTTCTTTACACAGAGAATTGAGAGTGCATGGAATGCCTTGCCAGCAGCAGTTGTGGAAGCAATGTCATTGTGGACATTTAAGAGACTGCAGGAAATGCATATGGTCACAGAAATTTGAGGGTGCATATATGAGGATCAATGGTTGGCACAACATCATGGGCTGAAGGGCCTGTTCTGTGCTGTACTGTTCTATGTTCTATATTCTAACAAATCCCTATTGAGTAGTCGGCTACTCGTAATTCATTGGTACCAAGCCACCCAGATGTGGAAGGATTTTGGTGGGTTGCTGGTTGGTGCTTAGACCCCTTTTAATTTTCACTTCTCATTTCACTAAATTCCAGAACACGCAAACACTATTTGTACAGCATCTGTTAACTTTGTGTTTCAGCTGATAGGGTTCCTAAATCCCTGGGAACATTAAAATGCAATTGCCTCTCACAATTTAAAAGGTATTCTACATTTCTTACGAAAGCGACTAACCTCAGATTTTCCCATATTATGCTCCACCTGTCACCTGTGTCCACACTTCTAACCTCGCTGTCACTTATTTTGCTCAAAGTGTGGTGCTGGAAAAGCACAGCAGGTCAAGCAGCATCTGAGGAGCAGGAGAATCGACATTTTGAGCATAAGCCCTTCATCAGGAATGAGACTTGTGGGCCTGGGGGTGCTGAGAGATATGACCTGGGGTGTGCAGTGAGAGAAGGACTCACTAATATTCTTGTAGAGAGAGAAGGAGAACTACTTCAAGGTAGGCATCGTTGGAAAAGGCTTCACAGTAAGGTTAGAATCAACTAGGAGAAAGTGAGATCTGCAGATGCTCGAAATCAGAGTCTAGATTAGAGTGGTGCTGGAAAAGCACAGCAGGTCAGGCAGCATCCGAGGAGCAGGAGAATCAACCTGTTGGACATAAGCCCTTCATCAGGAATGGCTTATGCCCAAAACATTGACTCTCCTGCTCCTCAAATGCTGCCTGACCTGCTGTGCTTTTCTAGCACCACACTTTTCTATTCTGACTCTCCAGCATCTGTAATCATCACTTATGCTCTGTGTCTCTTTGCCTTGTATTGTGTCTCTTCAGAGCTTTACTGTCTTACCAATATTATACATGAAATACATTACATTCTGTTTCCTCATCCATGTCACTTACATAGATTTGTAAATAGCTGAGAATCCCAGAAGCAGCCTGACAGTCAAAAAATGACTTATTTATTCCTACTCTCTGTATTCAGTCTTTCAACCAGTTCTCGGTCCATAGCACTAGATTAAGAAATAGTGAGATATTATTTGGGAACAGAGTAAGAGGACAATCATAAAGTCTCAATTAGGGTTACTGTAAGTATACAAATGTGTTGATTTTGTTTAAAACAAGTTGGTGAGCTGCAGGTCACGATAGAAATTTGACATGGTGATAAAGGAAGATATTGCCTCAAAGAAGGTCAGGATTGAATAGTAAATATTCCTCCCTCCAAGTTGTAAAACAACAGAGGGAAATAATGAGAGGGGGAAGGTGGCGGTACTGAATTAAGAGATCACTACCATGGCTTAAAAAAGATCATATCCCAGTGGGTTCAAGGACAGTTTTCTTGGCTAGACCTGAAAAGCAAAAGGGTACCATTAAATGTCTGTATTCCATAAGCTATCAACTCATGGCTGTACTTTGATAAGTCACCAGAACCATACAGGCAGCATTTGAGGATATTGAGGACAGCAAGGGTGAAAATTACAGAGCAATGGCTCTAATCTTTTGAGTCTTAATTTGATATAGTGGTAGTGCCAGAGGACTGAGGAATTATAATTGTTGCACACTTGTTCAACACAGGGAGTCAGGATACGGGCCAAGCATTTTAATCTTTATACTGGAAGAGATTTTAGAAACAACAATCCAGAATAAAATTAACAGCCATTGAACAAGAGAAGTTTAATTAAGGGAAGTCAGTTGCTAAGGGCAAATAATGTTTGTGACGTGCTTGAGTTTTTGATGAATTAACAGAGGATTGAGGAAGATGATGTGGTACAAATGAACTTCTAAATGATTTTTTATAAAGTACGTGACATGTTAACAGAGTTAAAGCTAATCATCCTCCTCTGCTGTCTTCTCCTATCAAGCCCATACAGCTAAGTCCTTATTAGCAGGGGCTAGATTCTGCCTCCCCTGGGTTAACCATGCTTAATCTTCCTTGACACCTTAATAGCTACCCATTTTCTCTCTGTCTGAATTTGCATAAGTCTCATTTGTAAACTTTCTATCCATCAAACTCTGCACTTGACATACCACAGTGACTCCAGCTGCTGTTTTGGCTGCTTCAGATAAGGGCATATCTTCCATGTGGAAGTATCTTAAGGTTCCCACATGGAAACAGACAGTCATGTTGAAGGTTTGAGCTGCCTCTTGATTAGACAATTAATGTACGTCTTCAGTACTTAAAGACTTTCTAGCTGCTCACCAATCATCTGCTTTATTTTGTAGGGAAGTTAACCACTCCGAAGACCTTTGGTTTTAATTTTCTGAAAACTATTTGTACGATGAGTTTAGTATTGGAGTCCCACAACTGAAGTTTTGTGTCTAAGTCTGGCAACATACTTTTTAAGAAGGATGTCAAGGCAACAGAGTAGGTGTTTCCCTGATTGAGCTTCAGTTCCATGGATCGTTTTAAAAAGCTGAGATTGGTCTCCATTAAGGAGAAACATTCATAGTCCTGCACTGTAAACTGTATGGTGTTCTCCATTAATGCTGCCTGTGCTGCTGAGCATTTCTAACATTTTCTGTTATTTTGTTTTAAATTTTCAGCATCTGTAATATTTTCGGGAGAAATCTTTTTTGTGCACTGATTGAGATCTGAAGTGCACTGCCTGAAATTGTGGTGGAGGCAAGTTCAGATATGATTTTCAGTAGGGAATTGGATAAGCCCGCGAAGAGGTGAAATTTTGCAGGGCTGTGGGGAATGATGGGAAATTGAGACTAGCTACTCTTGCAGAGAGCCAGCATGGACACAATGAGTCTGATGGCCTCTTTCTGTCCTGTGACCATTTATTAACTCCTGCTTTACCTAATCAGAGAAGCAAAATTCTCTGATTCTCTACTTCTTGCTAGCTGACTGTCACCTTTTAGATTTGCTCTCTTCCTTGAGAGTTTCTCTTGTCTTCCAGAAAAGATTGATGAACACACTGATTATTTTTACTTTATCCTGAGAGCATCCATGATGGAAAAGTCATGGTCAATTTTACATTTTAACATCAACCATTGAAGGGAACCTGCAGCTAAGTTTTATTAATTAAACCAACAAAGGATTGAAAATGTCTGATGGAAGAAGATTCAGTCAGTTATTGGCAATATAACCCTACACCGTAAGCCAGTTTGGTGGTGAGCCTGCCAGTGGGATGAAACTTTTTTTTAATGTTCCTGACCAGCTTTTCTTTTGATGCTGTCTGTATTTGTAGGTATCTGAAGTCTGTTGTACAAACCATTCACATATATCAACGTTTCAAGAAACAGACTCCAGAGCAGCCCCCTGAATGTCAGGAGCTCATGGACTTTTGGATGGATTTCATTGTGGAAGCCACCAATGAAGCTGTGACGCTGGTTCGGTTTCCTGTATGTCGTCTTATTGAATGTTTTATCTGTATTTCTACAGCCTCGTTCTCCCACATATAATTACTCAAGCACCTATGTGAGAACAAACACAGGCGCATGCACACAAGCACAATGTAAAGGTGCAGTCCTCAAAAACTGAAACTCGTTGAACTCTGTATAATTATTGATATCAGCTGATGGTGAACTCTAGCATTGACTGCACCAGAACGTGTTGGGGTCAGGAGGAAATCAACTAACTAGAAAGGGTCTGGTGGCAAAAATAAACAGATCATTTGGGTGGCACGGTGGCTCAGTGGTTAACACAGCTGCCTCACAGCACCAGGGACCCAGGTTGAATTCCAGCCTGGGGTTAACGTCTGTGTGGAGTTTTCACATCCTTCCCATGTCTGCATGGGTTTCCGCCAGGTGCACCGGTTTCCTCTCATAATCCAAAGATGTGCAGGTTAGGTGAATTGGCCTTGCTAAATTGTCCATAGTGACTAGGGATGTGTAGGTAGGTGCATTAGTCTGGGGTAAACATAGAGGGGTAGGGGAATGGACCTGGGTGGGTTACTCTTCGGAGGGTCAGTGTGGACTTGTTGGGCTGAAGGGCCTATTTCCACACTGTAGGGGTTCTATTTGACATTACATTACATTACATTACAGTGTGGAAACAGGCCCTTCGGCCCAACAAGTCCACACCGATCCGCCGAAGCGTAACCCACCCATACCCCTACATTTACATCTTTTGAGGAACAAAAGTGCAATGCAAGTCTGACATTCCAGATGGGACCACTTATACTGTCTGGTTAGCTTGTACAATTTGAATTCATAATAAACACAACTACTTTGTTTTATCATTCATTTTAAGAATAGATGAGTCCTGGTAACAATATTAAACCTTTGTACACAAAGATTTCACAACTCTCTTCCATAGATAATGGAAATATCTAGTCTTGCAAACACCTACACATACAATTACTCACGCCCACTGCAGTTACTATACCAAGTTAGTGTGGACCAGTGTTTTCTGTTTGGGAATGTTTTTATTTCTAAATAAGAGAATTCAGCAAAATCACTGGGGGGGGAATAAACTACATAGAGACAGAATATTTGCACCCTTACACTGTGTAGTGTACAAATACACAGTTATGACCAGGAAAATATGTGAGTGTTTATGACAAATAGTATATCATGCCTCTGTCCGTTTGCCCTCAAAGGTCAATGAGACTAACCTTCACTTGAAACAATTGGGCAGGAATCCGGCAGAGCCAATCACCTGCCCAATTTAGAATCTGCCAGATTCACAGCCGGTGAAAATCAGTGGTTTGGCCTCAGCTGGAGAATTGTGTCCAGTTCTGAACACCCCGCTTTGAAAAAGATGTGAAGGGATTAGAGAGAGTTCAGTCAAAAAATTCATGAGATCACAGAAGTTTTACAGTGCAGGAGGAGGCCATTCAGCCCTCTGGGCCTAAACTGGCTCGTTAAATGAGCCTCATTGGCAAAAGGAAATCTCCGGCTTTTCCCCCAAACCTGTACACTTGAATTTTTATCCAAAGAATCACCCAGTGCTCTCTTCTAGGCCTCGATTGCCTCCACCACACTTCCAGGCAGTGTATTCCACATCCTAACTACTTGGTGAAAATGTGTTTTCTCAAGTCATCTTTACATTTTAGGCAAATCTCTTTAAATATATGCCCTCTCATTCTTGGTCTATTTATTAGCAGGAACATTGAGTCATAGCGATGTACAACACGGAAACAGACTCTTCAGTCCAACCTGTCCATGCCGACCAGATATCCCAACCCAATCTAGTCCCACCTGCCAGCACCCGTTCCATATCCCTCAAGCTCTTCCTATTCAGTTTTCTCTATCTACTCTATCCAGCCCACTCATGATTTTGAATACCTCGTTTCTTCAAGATGAAAAGTCTTAGCTTTTTCAACCTGTCCTCATAGCTCAAATTCTTCATTCCTGAAACCATTCTTGTAAATTGCTTTTGCATACTCTCCAATGTATTCACATCCTTCCTATCATGTGTTCCCCAGGTCCAAAAAGAGAGGCGGAACTTCAGATATGTAGAAAGATTGAATAAATTGGTAGTGTTTTCCTGAATATAGAGGAGGAAATTTGGTGGAGGTTTCAAAATCACAAGGAGTCTGGACAGAATCGATATGGAAAGGTAGTTGCCATTGGTGAAAGAATTGAGAACCAGAGTAAGGTCATTTGCAATGGAAACATAAAGATGAAAACCTTACAAACAGTGAGTGGTTAGGATCTGGCATGAAGGGAGTGAATCATTATCTGAAAAAGAAATACAATTGTGGGGGCACTGGCAAAAGGTAGGGGAATGGCAGTAAGTGAACCAGTACCATGAAGGGCTGAAGGGCCTCCTGTGTTACAACCGTGCTGAAGTTCAGTGGCAGGAAGTCCACTCTTCCACACACAGTTGAAAGCTAAAAGTTTGCTTCAATGATTCAGTTAATTACTGGGGTACAGCAATGTGCATTGGACGACTTCAGGGAAACAAGTTGCTCCACATTGTATGATAAAATCTGTTGTGCACTGAGAAAATTAGCACATTCGTCATTTATTAAATACATGTAATCTTAATGTGCATTCTTATGTGAATAGTATTCATGTTAATAATTACACATAATAGTTATCAAGCTGGTAATGTTGACATTTTGTGGGTATGTTAAGGTGGTGAGCCAGCACCACGTATTGTCACTAATCTATTGATAAAGGAGACTTTATTGTATGCAAACTCTGGGATCATGAATTTGTCATTTTTCGTACTTTTATGACCAGGTTTTAATCTTGGAGCCAACTAAGATATTCCAGCCTGCCTACTTATCCATAAACAATGATGCAGAAGAGAAGACAGTATCTATTTGGCACGTATCACCACATGACAAGGTAATTTATAGAACATATAACAAAAATAATTCATGGATTAATTTCTCGGTATTCATGATTCTTTAGCTGAAATATGCATTTTTTTTTTGTTTCTTTTTTCTTCTATGGGCCCAACGGGCTGTGTACTACAGAATGGCATTTATGAATGGAACTTCAACGCTGCAACTATTAGGGGTGTGAGGTCAGTAACTGGCTTGCCTTGGCTCTTTAATATATTTTATAGCTACAGCATAAAAGCAGAGTACAGCCAGTATATCAGCACTTTTTGTTAAGAAGAAATGGTCATATTTCTTTCAGCGTTCATAACTGTCGATATGGATATGTAGTTATTGATTTAGGTTGTAATAGTTTAAGCAGACAACAATTTTAGGGACTTGATCAGCGGTGAATTTGATTGAATGTTTTTTACGTAAGGATCTCTGTGAAAAGAAAAATTATGCAAATTAAGTATGTGTCTTGACAGAATTATTCCCTAATTTTATTCAGGTAGAAACATTTTTCTGGAAAATATAGATGAGTTCACTTGACATTTTATTTAAGAATAAAAGTTGTTCTTAATTTTTAAGGGAATAGTTAAAGATCCTTGACAATCAGAATTGTGATGGTAAAAGATATTGTAGGTTTTTGAGAGACTGTAATCTGTTACAGTTTACTGACTTGATTTTCCTTCCTGAGTTTGAGAATACTTCTGGTATACTGCTAAATGAATTCCGAAAGAACTGCGGATACTGAAAAGCAAAAGCAAAAGCAGAAATGGCTGGAAAGGCTTATCAGATCTGGCAGCATCTGGGAAGCGAAATCAGAGTTAACTTTTCATGTTCTGAGGAAGTGTCACTGAACCCGAAATGATAACTCTGATATCTCTCCACAGATGCTCCAGACCTGCTGAGTTTTTCCAGCAATTTCTGTTTTGTTTCTAGTATACTCTTCTTTGGTTTTGAAAAGTGTATTTGACAATTTCTCTTATGATAGACTAAGATCAAAGGGATACAATTGGAACATAGCCATATTTGATAATTGTTACTTGTTTTGGCGATATTACTTAAGCTCAGTTGGCTGGAATGCTGATTTGTGATGCAGAGTTACACCAACAGCATGGGTTCAATTCCTGTTCCAATTCAGGTCCTGCCTTCACACCTCCATCCTTCGCCTGAGACATGGGGACCCTCTAGTTAAACCACCACCCATCATCTTTCTCAAGTGAAAGAGCATCCCCATGTTCCTCTGGGACTTTAACAGTTTTCCTATTCTTGATTTGCAATCTTTCTAAATAACAAGAGGATTGAGGAAGTGGATAATTTTGAAAAAAAAAACTGATACAAGCTTCATAACTAACATGAAAACAGATAAATTGCTAGCAAAACAATAAAAGTCATGTACAGAGGAACCTCGATTATCTGAATTTCAGATTATCCAAAGATCTCAAAGTCCTGATAGAAACATTACATCAAAGAGGTGTTTCAACACTGATTTCGTCTTTTGTTTACAAAGACTAAAATGAACTCGGCTTACTGAAATGCTGCTGAGAATAGTCCTGGACATTGATGGGAGCCCTGGCATTGTCTCCAAATGACTGACCGCCCTCTATATCTCTCCCCACACTTTCCCTGGAGTTCAACACGGGCGTACTCTAAACCCTCATTCCCCAGATAATCTCTCCAACATTATCCTGTACAGGGCAAAGGTGGGACCTGTCAAAAAGTCGCAGTTAAAAGGGGTGTGTGTGTGTGTTTGTTTTTTTTTTCAGCACCCCCCCCCCCCCCAAAGGCTGCAGCAGTCTTCCTGTTTGTGTCCATTTCAGCTGCCTCGAAGAGAGGGTGGGATAGGTGTCAGACAGGGGGCAGGGTTGGGTCAGATGGGCAGGGGCTCAGCGCAGTGTGCTGCTGTCTAGCCTCCTGAACGGGGAACAGACTTAGCAAGTGTTCGCTGTGTCAATCCCATTGAACTGATGGCAGGGTGGGGAGGGTGGGGGCTTCAGTAATGCTACAGGTCCCTTACACACAAGTGTTCTCTGCTCAGAAACAAACCCTGAGACAGAGAGAGGGAGCAAGGCAGGCAGAGCGAGGAAATAGGAAACCCCTCAGAAAACTCTGAGCACCAGAGGAGAGGCATAGAGTCAATTAACCGAATAATCAATTGTCCGAACAAAATAGTGCCTGCCCATCTCGTTCTGATAATCGAGGTTCCTTTGATAACCATTAGATTTGATGTTACCTTGTCCCAGACAAAGATTAGGAGCCAGTAAATTTTGGTAAATTGAATTAATTGAACCTCCGGATTTGCTACAGTTACACCCACCTTATTCAATAGCATGTGGGTTGAGTGAAAAAGCTGAAAAGGAGTAGTACCAAACAACATTTTTGTAATGACTGAGTTGACAGGGAGTGGGTGATGAGAACTGTGTGAATTCCTGAAGAGGAGTTAAGGTGCAAGTGAGAGTGTAGTTTAACCAGCTTCATTTACTTTTGTCTGTGATCCAAAATGTTTACTTATGTACTGAAGATTTTATGTCAGACGATAAACTAAACTGTGATCTGCTGAAAAAGTGTGGGTATAGGGTTGTTAGCCTGAAAAATTGTCCTCTTGATGTTGCAGTGTTTCAAAATGTGATGAGCGATGTTGCTTCCTGTATGTTCTGCATAATTCAGATGACTTTCAGATATATTTTTGCACAGAGCTACACTGCAAGAGGTAAGTATATTTTAACAATCTCAGCTTCATGCAGGCTGCAAATTCCTGTCTGCAAGGCATGATGTATAATTTATTGTGAAAAAATGCTATTTATAATCAAGTAATTAGTTGAGGGTGTGTACCTGACTCATCTGATTTTACCACCCACTTAGTGTAAATAAGCTGTCGTGAGCTCTAGCAGCTTGTTATGTGGGAATTTGCTAAGGTGTAATCTCGGTAGTCAATAATGGTATTGTTGATATGTACAGTGCACTATACCATTAGAATTCTAGTTTTCACAGAGCTTTCATTGGCTCAGTACTTTTGTGACTTTCTCTTCGATGTATAAATGAAGCATTTTAGAGTGTCTTAATTTAATTTGGACTGTAGTGCCATTGCTCAGAATGTAAAAACAGAAGCGGTTTTGTTAATATAATGTTTTAAAGCTTCCATTTTAATAACATTCTCAGCTTGATCTGAGGTTGTGTTTAAGAACCTTTAGGGGAAAACCAGATGATTAATTTTATTTTGGTTACTTGGCAAAAAATTGCAGTGAAATCCTTCTGAGAAATTATATGAAAAAACCACAGAGTGCTTTGCTATGCAATCTATAATCCAAAGACAAATGGAATCAAAACATTTAAAATTTTCATGAAATCAAAAAAAAATTTGGATCACATTCATTTGTATGCCATTTTTCACAACACTGGCAAAGTTTCTGCAGCAGTAAAAGATATGACGTTTTCTTTTTGCACTGTTTAATTGGGGCAGAACTGTGTAATGATTTATATGCCTTAATGAAATTGTCACTTCTTCATTTAAAGTTGGCTGAAAAAGTCAAGAGAAAAATGTGAACTAACATTCCAGATATAATACTGTTAAGTATGACCATAATCGAGCATGCAAATTTAGGTCAGTCTAAGTATAGTGCTGGACATTTCCATACCTAGAAGTTTTTTAATTATGGGAAATTTACTTTGCTCCAATAATATTTTTACCTTCTTTGAATTTAATTTGTTTTTTGTGGGTTCATTAGGTTTCCAATGTAATGGGGTATGAAATAAAATGCAGCGAATAGAAGTTGCAGTTTGGTGGTGAAGATTACTAACCAGAATTTCTTTTAACGGAAAAATACAATGGGCATAATTGAAAGGACAGACTAATTCATAAAAGCACAGACGTACGAGTAACAGGACTTGTCAATAAAAATGAGCATCTGTGTTCTCAATGTTTGTTTTCAGATTCTGTGAAATGGTGAACTCTATAACCGACGAGGTAGGAAAGGGTGCCGAGGAAGGTGACTCGGAAGGAGATGCTTTGGAGGTAAGACAATCTCTTCTGCAAAAAAAAACCCCAGAAAATTCCAGAAACACAAATAACAACATCTCTGGAGTAATAAACAAATGAAGTGTTTCAGGTCCATGAACCTGAACATGTTATTACTTTGTATTGAACTGCAGCTTATTGATTTTCATTGTATAATTGAGCAGAAAATGGGCCATTCAACACACTATGCCTAACCTGCTCCTTAAGGTACTGGCCTGATATTTGGGAAGGGGATGTAATTGAAAATAGCTGATGAACCAAGACCAAGCCCACAAAAAAACCTGTTGAACTTAATGACGGGAAGTTATCAAGAGCTTGTAGCCCAGCCTCCTGCAAGCCAAACAGGCAGCCTGGTCAGTGGGTGTAAGAGTGAATACCTTTGTAGCAGGAAGTCTTAGCTAGTGAACTTTGAAAACATTCAGGTAATTGGTAAGAGATTTGTCATCCGTAAAAAGAAATGATTGGGAGAGCTGGAGATCAGGTTTGAGGTAATGGTGAGGTTTGAGAGAAGCTGATTAGGACAGCAAGGGAGATACGAAGATTTGGACTTGATAAATAGAAAGAAAGAAAGCTTCCAATGTGTATTCTGGGGAAAGTATCCCTGCTCCTCCATGCCCAACAGGAAATGCTGAGAAAATCACTTGGTTTAGGGAGTTGGCAACTTCTGAGTTTCCAAGCCCAATAAAACTTGCACAGCATGAACTGGTCTCAAATCAGGCTGTGCACTTTGAGCAAGCACTTGTTGGAACTTAGAAGAATGAGAGAGTATCTTATTGAAACATATTAGATTCCTCGGGGACTTGACAATGTAGATGCGCCAAGGTTATTACTCCTAGTAGGAGATTCTAGCATTAGAGGGCATAATTTCAGAGTTAGGGGTCACCCATTAAAATGGAATTAAAGAGGAATCTGTACTCTCATAGAGGTGAATCTGTGGAATTATTTACCCCAGAGGGTTGTTGAGGTTGGATCATTGAGTATATTCAAGGATAAGACCGAATTTTAAGATAATTAAGCATTATGAGGGAAAGGCAGGAACGTGGCATTGAGGATTATCAGATCAGTCATGAACTTATTGAATGGTGGAGCAGACTCAATGGGCTGAATGGCCTACTACTGCTCATCCATCTTATAGTCTTATAAATATGTTATTAGCTTCTGTTTTTTGGGATTAAATGCCACAAATTGGATTTAGTAATTAATTTTGCATTTTTCAGTGGGTTAACTTTAGGAACTACAAGACCAGTGTAAATATCTAATTAAGTTTTCTAGCCCAAGATATCAGACTTTAACCAGGATGTGAACAGATTGGATGTTTTTGTCATATGCATTTAGAACTCATGAGATTTGATCTGAAGATGATACTTCTTCTGGCCTCAAACCTTGATCACTTTGTGGGATATCCTTCATGGTTTTACTGACTTCTTAAAAAATGAATCTTATTCACATTTTCAGTAGTTTGGTATGTCTGACAGATATATTTTCTAAAATTCATGCCCCTCGTTTTGTTCACGTGGTGCATTATCCATGCTGAACGGTACATGTAACTAAAGTCATCAAATTTTCTTTCTTTGACACTTCAAAACCATCACCATTTATTCAACATTTTTGCAATCTCCATCACTTGCACTAGACTTGATCCTGACTTGTACTTTCCAAATATACTTTAAGTAATTATTGATATCTATATTTGTGAGTTATCCAGTCAGGAGTGATGCCTTTCACATCAGATGTATTGTTAATTTTTTGCTTTCAAATTAGTACTTAACCAAAAGAATGTAATTATAGCTGAAATTATGCAAATTGTTGCAAATAAATTGTGGTCCTATGGGATTGGATGTGCTCCAAACTGGACTCCTGATATTATTGTAAATTGCTGAAATTGTACCAGATAGCAAACACATGTCTGGGCTTAGAGTGGGTTCCAGTCTGGATGTCAGCCAATGTGAACTGAGGTTGAGTTCATTCAGAAACTGTCTTCCTTCCATTTTCTAATAAATGGCCAGAACAGAATTCCCAATGCCATTGCAAATTAATTTTCACATCACATTTTTACATCTGAGAGCCTGACTTGATGGTCCCAAACAATGTAATGGCAGCCTCTTGCCAAGAGCTTCATTAGATTTTTTCATTGAACTTTTTCTGTCACAGCATTGTTATTTGTCTGTGAGCTTTCATTTTTCAAGTTTATTTGTTTCTGTAGGATTTTATTACAGGACTTGAAAGGAATGGAGTTCAGCCTTCTGCAACCTTGCATATTATATACTCTTGATGACACCTTTGATTTGTAATATACTACTGTTTGAGTTTAAGAATTTCAGAATTGCGGCTGGTGGGAGATTTTGTAGGTAATTTTAAACTTTGTTCGTGGGTTTTAGGCCTGTAAATAAGGATAAACATCTGTTTGAAAATATTTAATGTCTTTTTGTTGCAACTTTTCAATCAGTGAGTTTCCAGCAATAGTTGTGTAACTTGTTACAGTAAATCCTTACAGCCCAGTTTGGACTAAGCTGTTTCCCTGGAGTTTGCACAACTCACTGAGTGTGATTAACTGTTAGGTTTACTTTTCCTCATATGCATTCACATTCACTTAACCTGTTTAACTTCCTGTGGGTGGTGATGGTTCATGACTGGAATATAAATTAGCAATATTTTTTGCCAATTCTAATTGCCTAATTAATTTTTCCATAAGCATTTTAAAAAGGAAGTGAAGTGAAAGTGAGGCATTAAAGAAAATTGAAGTTGAACCAGGTTAACACATTATGTAAGTATTGCCTTCAAAATAACTTCAATAGTTCAGCGTAGCAGTGTAGGCAAAGGCTGTATGTTATTGGCCACTCCACAGCCCCACGATAAAGTAGTAAGTTCCGCTTGCTGTCTCTTCTAAATCTCTTGTATTTAGTTTTGTCTTAATGTTCTCATGTATTCACTCTACCTTTTTACATTCACCCATAGTTTAAATTCTAGATTATCTCTGCATTTTTCTCATGCACGATAATGTTCTAGTGAACCTGCATTGAGAACTCATTCGAACATCCGTCTCTGTCTATCCTTCCTCTCGTGTGGAATTTGTGGCTGTGTACAATACTTTAACTGTGATCTTATTGTTTCTTACTAGGTCATCATTTCTGCTGGGTATTATACTTTCAATCTGCATAATAAGACTGAGAAATCTGTCAGCTTCTTTTTGATCTTGTCAAACTGAAATGCTATTTTCTATGTTCTGTGGACCTGCACCCTGACCCTCCCTCTGCTCTCTGAGGGCACCAAAACAACTTCCACTCACCACTGTAAACTTTAACCAAATGAATCACCTTACATTGACATTGAGTTTCATCAGCCACTTCTAAGCCCCTTTCCCCAATTATTTCTTTCCAGTTTCCCTTCAGGTATCTCTTATATTTTTCCATCACCTTCTCTCAGTCTAATTTCAAATAGTCTGTGTACAAAGTGAGCCTCTGGGAAGAACTGCCCTCCACTCTTCCCATGCCCCACCAGCCAATTATTTCCTTTCTCCCATTTTACAACACCAAGTGCATTTTTAGAAACATCCCAAATTGTCCAAGTTCACAAGTGGAATGTAAATCTGCACCTTACTGACTTCAGAGGCTACCAACTGAGCCGAGAGTTGGCACTTTTTCAAAAGGACAATTTTCTATGAGTCATAAATTGATGACAGCAAAGAAGGAGACTATTGAACCTGTCCAGATTCTTCTGACAGAGCAGTGAATCTATGAAACTGTACCATAAAGGGCTGTCATTATGTATATTTAAGCCTGAGGTAGACAGTAAGGGAATTCAGGGCTGTGGTAAAAGACAGAAAAGTGGAGTTGAGGATTACCAGATCAGTCCTGAACTCATTGAATGACAGCAAACTTGATAGGCTGAACGCTTTACTGCTTCTTATAGTGTTATAGCTGTAATATTTGGCTGGTGCTTAGCAAAAGCAATTTAACTAGTCCCACACCCTGGCATTCTCCTCATAGGCCTTCATTTCTTTTTGCCTTCAGGACTTTGAGCAGCCAGGCTGACTGAAGAGATAGAGAGATGTGTAGAAATTTAATATCTATGGAAGGTTCACCCTGGCACTGACCAGGAGAAGGGATTCACCAAAAGGAAGGCTATCTGCCTTTTCCTTTATCCCCAGATGTTGAAAAATGTGCACCTTCCTTTCAACTGGTCTTCACGTAAGCAGAATGACTGAGAGGTCACAAGCCCCTCTCCACTACTCTATTTTACCTTCAGTAAAGATGGCAGGTTAAAACATAACCTTACAAATCTTCTCAATTTTTGTTTTCCTTTAAAGGGCTGTGGGTGTCATTGGTTAGACTGGTATATGTTGCACACCTTATTTGCCCTTGGTGTAGGTGAACTACCCTTTTGAATTTGCAGTCTGTATGGTGTAGATAAACTCCCAGTGCTCTTAGCAAGAGAGTTCTGTAATATTGACACAAACACTGCAACGAAATGGCAAATGTGTTCCAAACTAGTTACGAATTCTGGAAATAGAAACGTAGATAACCAAAGCAAGCCAGCTATGGTGAACCACAATAAAATGTTAGTTTGTCCTCACCTGGACAGCATACTTTAGGATGGATGTGAAATCATTCGAGAGGGTGAGGAAGAGATTTGCCAGAATTTGGGTCTAATTTAATGCGGACGTGAAACGTCTTGCTGAAGGTTTTTGATTTTGCACATGAGTAATTTGTAATGGCATTGTTTCCGGTAAGTTGGAGCTTGTAGTTTAGTTTGGGAAACTTGGTCAGGATAGACAGGTTGTCTGAAGTCGACTGTATGACTATTATACTCTTCTAACGTGACAGTTTGTTGAGTCATGCCATGAAGGGAATAAATCCACGCCTACCAATTCAGGTACTGGAGGAGAAAGTGAGGTCTGCAGATGCTGGAGATCAGAGATGGAAATGTGTTGCTGGAAAAGCACAGCAGGTCAGGCAGCATCTAGGGAACAGGAGAATCGACGTTTCGGGCATCAGCCTGAAGAAGGGCTGATACCCGAAACGTCGATTCTCCTGTTCCCTAGATGCTGCCTGACCTGCTGCGCTTTGCTAGCAACACATTTCCAATTCAGGTACTGGTACTGATTGTTACTAGAGAGAACATCAGTTACAGTGGGATGGTGGGAAACTTAACATGGGGTCAGTCTACTTACCTTAATGATTGGCTTGTTATAAATTTCACAAGTTTACAACTGGGGGCTAAAGAAACAAGTGATGAGCCTCTTTCCCATGCTAATCACAGTCCAATTGACAATGTAGATTGGACCCAGTTGCAATTTTATTGAACATGGTGGAAGTTAAAGTGAAAATACATGACTCATATGGATTAGATGTCTAAACAGGAAGTGACCAGAAAAATGTTACCAATATATTTTTCATTTATGGGTCTAGAATATTAGCTCCTCACAAGCTTTGTCAGCCCTACCTTATATCAGCATTGTGGCCTATCTCCCATGAGTACATTTTTTTACATTCTTTAGCAAGATGTGGGCATTACTGTCCAGGGCAGCAATTATTGCCCATCCCAGTTTGCCCAGAAGGCAATTAAGAGTCTGCCACATTGTTGTCAATCTAGAGTCACGTAGGACGGATTTCCTTCCCTGAAGGGCATTAGTGAACCAGGTGCGTTATTACAATAATCTGTTTACAGTGTTTACATGGTCATTATTGGGCTAGCTTTTTATTCCAGATTTTTTATTGAATTCAAATTGTATTATCTACAATGGTTGGATTCAAACCCATATTCCCAGAATATTAACTTGGGGTTCTGGATCATCACTCCAGTGACATCACACTGTGCCACCCTCTCCCACTTACCAATGGACCTCTTTTGACGTTAATCGGCTGATATTCTTGAAGTGAAGTGCAACAGGTTGCTTCAAGATTAATGTTTGGCATCCTCTGCTCACCTGAAAATTCAGCTAAGGCCAATGCCACAAAATCATAATCACTCCTCCTTGCACACATTGTCTGCAGGAAGATAATGTAATAACAGAATGTTTTCAGGTTACAGCATGTAGAATTCAAACAATCTGAGGCTTGGTGACCACTTTTTTTTGTGTGTGACAGGTGATGTGCCTGAGTAGTGCAGCATGCAGAATGGAATGCTCACCAATACACTTCGCAAATTGGTTCCTGAATGTCAAAATTGACCCCACAAAGTTGAATGTGATAGTCCTTAAATTGCAGTTTGGAGCTCTGTTTGTTGAAATGTTTATGATACATCCCCATTGTGAACTCTTGACTCAGATTTTCCTGTTATCAAAGCATGACACAGGAGGTAAATGTATGTAGAAAAGAAGTAAGCAATTATACGCCAAGATTATTCATGTGTAGATTAATTAAGCTGTAGAAGAAATGTAAGTACACAAAAGGAAATTGATGAAACTAGAAGGTGAATAATTTTGTTTTCTTTTGTGCCCAACAGTACGATTATGAATATGATGAGAATGGTGAAAAGATGGTGCTGGGAAAAGGGACATTTGGAATGGTCTACGCAGGTAGAGACCTCAGCAATCAGGTCAGAATTGCCATCAAAGAAATCCCGGAAAGGGACAGCAGGCAAGTAACTGTGAATACCTTGAGAGAGGAAACAATTGTCTGTGCAAACTGAATGAATAATGTGATATCAGATATTTTATCAAGTTAGCAATCTTGAACTGTCGCATGAAAAACAGCTAGCCTTGGCAACAAAGGCATTTTTTTGTGACAGTGGATATATTGAGAGGTGTCATTAGTAGCAAGGTCTCCAAATAAAAATATTCCTTCCTTTAAAAAGATCTGAGGCACTCGATGTTGCCATGGTTTCACAATATCCCTAGATTGATGCAAACACATATTGTGTTTGACCGTTGACTCATGTTCATGGTAAAATGGGCTCACAGTACAAAAATTAGTTGGCACTAATTTACCATTCTCTTGACAGTATAATGTAGTAAGGATGCCCTTCGGAAGCTGGGAGCTGATGCACATTGGTATAGATCGACAAATCTTCAGTCCTTGGGTGAAAAGCTTTAACTTTGAATTGTACAAGATGGAGGGAAAATACTTGAGAACAGAGCCAACTTCGTTTTCTTTCTGTTAATTTAAATGAAAATGAAATCAAACGGACTTCATTTTGATGGAGAACCAGACTGCTGAACCCGATTTTCTTCCTGTGCAGCATCTGGTTATGTTTCCTGCTCAAGCACTGAAGATGAGCGTTTATCCCATTTTTGGACCAAGCAAGGTGAACTGCACCGTACATCTGGCTTTGCTAGGAATACTCACAGTGATTTATCACCAGTACAGCCAGCTTTTCAGTGATAATGCAGAATCTAGTATGGAAAGAAGGAAAGGAAATAATTTATCTATATAGATCCTATCATAATATCAGCAAGTGTCTCAGCTAATTAAGTGCAGGAATTTTGAAATGGAATAATTGCCAAATTTCATACGGCAAGATCCTAGTGAGATAACTTCTGGAAAAATCTGTGTTGACATTGTTGATTGAAAGATAAACAGTAGTCAAGATACCAGGAAAACTCCCTGTTCCTATTTATCGATGCCAAATGATTTTTTCTGTCCATCTGAATGGGCATATAGATTTTAATTTAATGAATTTTTGAAAGATGGTGCCTCTGTCAATGCAGCATTCCCGCAGCACTGCAGTGAAGTATTGGCCTAGATTATGTGCTCAAGTCTCTGAAGTAAGACTTCAAACCGGTTTTCTGGAGCCGAAGTGAGCATGTTAACACCTTGGATAGGATTTTCCCAAGAACTTCAGAGACCCAAAATCAAGGACAACAGAACTGGTTCGACAATTATCCAAGGCTTCCTAATTGGTTGCCTGCAGTCTTGCCATTTCATTAAGGACAGCGGCAAACTCTCAGTGTGTGACAGGGCTGGCAGCTCTGAAACCTCGTAGCAAAACTTGGAGAGCTGGGTCTTGCACACCACCTTAGACAGCAAGAAGCTTCAGAGCATTAAATAAAAATGTGCAAAGCAGAGGTCAAACTGTTAGGGTCCTTGGCAACAACATGTAGAGGTGTAGGGATGCCCTTCCCTGCCTGTACCCTCTTCTTTGGGCCATGGCTCCCTGGTTTGCCTTGGGTAGGCCATTTCCCCATGCAGCAACCTCTTCACTGTCAGCAAGATGTCCATTGGATCCAATGATTATGCTCCATGTGTTAAGCAGCCATTATTGTTACTAGAGATCTTCCCCAAAGAGGTTGGGACTGAATCAAGGAGCCATCCTAGCTATGCTTCCCAATGTTTCTCCAGATCCCCACCACATTACCAGGAACCAGGAAAATTCTTCAGCCAGTAACTGTATCCAGATGCATTTGGACTACTCCTTGCTTCAAGCTGCTGTATCCTTGGTTCCCTCGATCTATTCGCCCACAGAATATTCTGGATATCATCAGTCTAAGCTTTACAGCATCTTGATCCTAGTCATCCTCCACCCAGCTTTGGACATAATTGACAACTTGGCATCTTGCTCAATGGTAGCACAAAGTGATAAACTGAAGTATCATCTAAAGACCTCAACATTATTGGTGGCCAAGCAAATTTAGTAAGGTCCCAAATCTTTAAAAGAGTGCATTTTCAGATCTCATAACAAAGGCCTTCAACTATATGGGCTCTATTCCTACATGTAGATAAATTCTGCTCCTGTCTATTTTTTTTTGAAATGTTAAAATTGGATAATAGGTTTGTGATTTTGGTTATTAAGGGACTGATCTGTGTTTCTGTCAATGTTTTTAGGTATTCCCAACCTCTGCATGAAGAAATTGCTCTCCATAAGCACCTTAAACATAAGAACATTGTGCAATACCTGGGCTCTATTAGTGAAAACGGTTTCATTAAGATCTTTATGGAGCAAGTTCCTGGAGGTATTTTTTGATTATATCCATTTTAAACGTGGTGTTCTGATCTAGGTTCATCCTGAGTTTTGGGAATGTTTTGAAAGTGCAGTGTGTTTAAGTTAAATGTCATGCCATCAGATTTTTTTTTAGTCATTTTGTGGTGGATGAAACTTGAGAACATGAATTTCCATATAACATTTTTAACACTATCAGTTTATTGAAATATCTTTTACAGAATATTTGAGAGATAGTGACTTCTATCTCGATTTAAGTTAACCATGTGGTTTTGTGCCTGATCATGTGTGCACTTTCGGTCGCTTGTATTTGATCCATGTTTTCTTCACAAAGAACAAGAAGCCTATCTCCACAGATGGGTGGTATTCAAATGATTGATATTTGTGTCCACTAGAAAATCAATAACACATTCTTGTTAATATGATCACAACAGCTCATTGGTCAATCCCAAGGCTTAGATTTTCCAATGGGGCAATAGTTAACTGTGAAGTTGGAGTGGATTTACACATCCTGATCATAGGACCAGGAGTAAGCTGCCATTAAATAGGGTCATGGCTGATGCAATATTCCCCTTGTCCACTTTCTTGCCCTTTGCTGTAACCCTTGATTCACACAATGAGCAAGACTTAATCTACTTCAGTTTTTAATATGCAAAAGGACCCTGCCCCCACAGATCTCTGTGGCAAGAAGTTCCAAAGATTCTCAACCCTCTGAGAGAAGAAATTCCTCCTCATCCCAGGCTTAAATTAGCACTTCGTTATTTTGAGACTATGCCCTCTGCTCCTAGATTTCCCCATGAGAGGAAACATCCTCTCAGCATTTACCCTGTTGTTGGCGCGGATGAAATGATATCAGTCCGAGCCCAGAGTGCGGTTCAACAATCGGTAACGTTTATTGCTACAGTAACGCCGGCGGAGACCAACCGAGGTCTGAATCTCGGCTGCTCTGCTGTTCCCGCGCGCAGCTACATATTATATGCTTTTAGTTGTCAGTATGTGTGGAATTTGAGGATGAATGGGATGATAGTTCCCCATCATCACTGGAGTAGGTGCAAATAGAATGTTTCCTGCC
>NC_057712.1:92243000-92296688 GCF_004010195.1 Chiloscyllium plagiosum
CCGGCAGCTGCTGAGTTCTGTGGGTTTAAAGCTGCGACTGCTGTTTAAAACACAAAATGAATTCTTATAGTTTCCTGATGTAGGCATAGTCCCGTGGCAAAAGCAGGGCGGCTCTGATGCCCGCTTGCACTGTCAAGCCGCTTAAGAATCCCGATATGTTTCAATGAGATTGTCTCTCTATATTCCAGTGAGTGAAGTCCCAATCTGTTTAACTGTTGTTGGTAAGACAATCTCTCCATACCAGGGATCATCTTAATGAACCTTTTCTGGACTACCTCCAGTGCATTGGTATCTCCCCTTAAATAAGGGGACCAAAACTGCTCACAGTACTCCAGATGTAAGCTCACCAGTACCTTGTACAGTTGCAGTAAGCTGGTCTCTCTGCTATAGGAAAGATGTTGTGAAACTTGAAAGGGTGCAGAAAAGATTTGCAAAGATGTTGCCAGGGTTGGAGGGCCTGGGCTATTGGGAGACATCGAATAGACTGGGGCTTTTTTCCCTGGAGGGTTAGGGACTGAGAGGTGACCTTGTGGAGGTTTGTAAAATCATGAAGGTTATGGATCGGGTGAATATACAATGCTTTTTCCCTAGGGCAGGGGAGTCCAACATTAGAAGGTATAGGTTTAAGGTGAGGGGGAAAGATTTTTAAAGGCAATTGAGAGGCAACTTTTTCACGCAGAGGGTGGTGGTTGATGTGGGTATAGTATGAGCTGCCAGGGAAGTGGTGGAGACTGGTACAATTATAACATTTAAAAGGCATCCGGATGGGTATGTGAATAGGAAGTGTTTAGAGGGATTTGGGCCAAATGCTAGCAAATGGAACTAGATTTATTTAGGATATCAGGTCAGCATGGACCAGTTGGACCGAAGGGTCTGTTTCTGTGCTGTATGATTCTATGACTCTCCTTGTCTACATGGGTTTACTAGATATTCAGTTGTTTTTAGTCTTTGCTGTCAGCTGCAAACTGCCTGCTAATGCTGCCTACAAAAGAGTTGGCCATATTTCAAATCTTGAACATCTTGAGAATGTGGCAAGACGCAATACATGAAGGTGTTCCTCTCCTTTCTTCTGCATTAATGTGATTGTTCTGTTTTGAATTATTTAGTTGAAGTTTAGGAAGAATAGCTAATGTGAACCTTGTAGGTTGCCAGTCTTAATTTCTATTTTGTGCAAATTAAAAAATAATTCAAGTGTACACCGTTAATTTCACAGGGATTCTCCAGATTGTTCATTATAATTTCAACTGAAAGTTTGCTGAGACCTTAGAGAAATAGTGGAGGTAACCATTAAACTATTTCTCCATGAATTCATAGATCTTGAAAAAACGTCATACCATGTGATTGCGAGAACACCCACAGAAATTCACACACGTGGTATTTGTCCAGTGGTCATTTGTACTGCTATGTTGTTTTTATATGTTCTTGTGTACATGCTGATATGTTCTTGTTTCTATATGTCTGAATGAACAGGCAGCCTTTCTGCCCTTTTACGATCAAAATGGGGTCCCTTGAAGGATAATGAACAAACCATTGGATTCTATACCAAACAGATCCTGGAAGGATTGAAATACCTTCATGACAATCAAATAGCTCATCGAGATATAAAGGTAAACCGTGGCCAATGAACATTAATTATGTTTCTAACAGAAGATACGCATTTGTTTCGATTTTGAATGTAGACCTTCTTGAAACATAGAATCATAAACTTCAAAATACGGAAGAAGGCCATTTGAACCATTATATCTGTACTGGCTCCCGAAAGAGCGATCCAGCTAGACCTGTTCTCCAGCTCTGTCTTTATAGCCTGCTACATTTATCACTTTCAAATACATAACCAACTCTCTCTTAAAACCTTATATGGAATCTACCTCCACCACTCTCCCAGGCAGGGCATTCCAAATGCTAACAACTCTGAGTAAAGGAGTTTCTCCTCATCTCACTCCTAGCTTTCTAGCTGACAATCTTCTTTATCTATCACTATACAGCTCAGTTGCTCAGCACCCACGTTTTCAACGAGGCCATTGCCACCATCTTCTAATTTGGTAAAGTCAGAAGCAAAATACTCACTTAGTACGTCTGCTATACCCTTTGCTTCAGTGAGCTGCTTACCCTGCTTGTTTCTTATGGGTCCCATTCTATCCTTCACTAACCTTTTACAATTAAAATATCTGAAGAACATTTTCCTGTTTGTTTTAGCATGGCCTGCCATCCTTTCCTCAAGCTTCCTCTCAGGCTAAGGCTGGAATAAGAAATGCTTTCTTGTGCATTTGAGATACTTTTCCTGATTTCTGTTGCTATTATGATTCTGGATGTATAATATGCCTCCTTTTTCTTCCTTATTTACTCATCAATGTTCCTATATTCCAGGGTACACCAGCTTTGCATACCTTGTATTAATTTCTCATGGGTTAGTTCCTAGTCTTTTTGGAAGTCTCCCAAGATAGATGGTGCAATCATTTTCTCAAGTGGGTGAGAGGCAGGTGGATACATGGGACTGAACTCCATTTTTAGGTCCTTTTACCGAATCCAGGCTGGGTTGTTTAAGTTTCCGTGTGAAATCAGTTTGGCAAGCAGCAGGAGTTTTCTCACTAAGCAGAGGCCTCAAGTACAAGAGTTGCCAAAAATGAGCATTCTCACTCAAAAATGTTATCGTGGGGTAAGTGAATCCCTTTTTGGTAGTGGAGAATAGAGTGTTTTTCTGAGGTCCTTCAGCCACATTCTTGGCTAAGAGCAGAGGTGCAAGAATAAAATGTTCAATTAATTCAGTAGGAGAGACCAAAGAAAGATCACTCCCCGCCACTGGGAATCAAGTACCAGGAGACCATTGACTGAGAGCATTCTGGGGAAACCTTTTCACTTTTCTCAATATTCTTGCAGTGCTCTATCAGATTGGCTGCCAGTTATACTCTTCACCTAATTTTCTTGCCCTTCCAGATCTGTGGATGGCAGACCCAATATTGTCCATTTCCTGTCATCATCCAAGATTTATAATTACTATCACTGCCAAAGAACACAAACAACAGTGCCATTTTGTATCCACTCGTATCTCCTGGCATGGTGAGGTGAGGCACAGTTCTTGCCTGTTCTCAGTGGGAGATTAGATCAAAGCTGCCTTCAAATGGCAACAGTCTCCTCAGCCATGGCACAGCACAGTGGATCAGGGGCTAGCACTGCTACCTCACAGCGCCAGGGATCCAGATTCAATTCCGCCCTCGAGCAACTCTCATTGTGGTGTTTGCACATTCTCCCCCGCTGTCTGCGTGGGTTTCCTCCCACAGTCCAAAGATGTGCAGGCTCGGTGGACTGGTCATATTAACTTGTCAATAGTGTCCAGGGATGTGCAGACTAGGTGGATTATGCATGGGAAATGCAGGGTTAGAGGGATAGGGTAGGGGGTTGGGTTTAGGTGGGATGACTTTGGAGGGTCAGTATGGACTTGATGGGCTGATTAGCCTGCTTCCACACTGTAGGGACTCTATAAAAAGCACATAAATTCTGGCAGGTTTTCAGAATTTGTTTCTTTACTGTCAACGTGTTTTTTTAAAAAAGTAAACCCTACAAATAAGCCTTTCTTGGTAAAATAGCCTATCAAACTCCTTCAGTTTGCAGGTCATATGCCATGATAAGCTCAAGCCTTTTAATTCGTTTATTCTTCACAGGGTAGTGTATGACACTTTGAAAATGGATCAAATTCCATTTTATACCTCATGAGCATCAAGTAGTCTAGTATTGATGTAACATAGCATGAATATTTTAAGACCCTTCTTCATTTTAGAGACACAAGCCTAAATAGAGATCCACCCAGTAAATAATTGCAACTTGAAAAGCTAATATTTTTGTATTTTGTTGCTGTGGATGAAAATTAAGTGGTCATATATTTTTTAAAAAGCATTTATTCCAAGTCCCTTGTGGTGCAACCGTTGATTTGATTGTAACATAAAGAAACACTAACAAATTGATGATTCTGCATACTAGAGTCATACTACTTTGTATGTTGGCAACAGAAGTGGTGCCTGACTGGAAATTGGATTGTATAATATATTCCCCATCTCCAACCCTTATCCAGCTGCAGGACAGCAGTTTGTACTGAGGATTCCTTGATCTTGGAAAATTGGCAGGAGCTGACCACGTTCCTTCAGTTTCGGATTCCTACCAGCTCCAGCCACATTTAAACTCTGAATCCCTTTAGTATTCCCATGGTTTTTCCTCTGTTACTGTTAATCCCCAGGGTCACACTTAGCTGCATTTTCCTCATTTTCTGCAAAGCTAATATGTGAGAGCTAGTAAGACAAAAAGCACACTGCTGCAGATGTGACAAACCTGAAATTAAAACTGAAGATGCTGGAGAAGTTCAGCAGGTCTGGCAGCATCTCAGGAAGGGAAAAATGTTAACAGATTCTTCTTTGGAATTCTTTAACAATGACAACTTGTTGTAAAATTTTTTTTTAAAGGAGTTCCAAAGAAGAGTCATATTGGACTCGAAATTTACGAAGATCTATAAACCCTTTAAATTACTCATCACAAATTTCTCACTGTCACTTAGAGTTATACAGCATAGAAACAGACCCTTCGGTCCAACCAGTCCATGCCGTCCATAATCCCAAACTAAACTAGTCACGCCAGCTTGCCCTTCGCCCATATCCCTCCAAACATTTCTTATTTAAGTACTTATCTAACTGTCTTTTAAACATTGTAAACTCTACCCTCATCCACCACTTCCTCTGGAAGTTCATTCTGCACATGAACCACTGTGTAAAACAAAAAACTTGCCCCACATGTCTTTTTTAAACTATTTCTCCTCTCACCTTAAAAATATACTCCCTAGTCTTGAAATCCCCCATCCTAGGGAGAAGACATCTGCCATTTACCTGATCTCTGCCGCTCAAGATATTATAAACCTCTAAAAGGTCATCCCTAAACCTTCTACCCTCCAGGCAAAAAAGTCCCAGCCAACCAACCTCTCGTTATAACATAAACTCTCCATTCCCAGCAATAACATGGTATACCTCTTCTGAACTCTCTCCAGCTTAATAATATCCTTCCCATACCACGGAATGGTATGGGAACTGCACATGGTATTCCAGAAAAGGCCTCACCAATGTCCTGTACAATCTGAACTTAACGCCCCAGTTCCTATACTCGATAGTGTGAGCAATGACTGCAAGCGCCTTCTTAACCACCCTACCTATATGTATGCAAACTTCAAAGAATTCTGTACTTGAACCCCTAAGTCTGTTCTACAACACTATCCAAGGTCTTACTTTTAATTGTATAAGTCCTGCCCTTTTTTTTTAACCAAATTGCAATACCTTGCATTTATCCAAATTTAACTCCATCTGCTACTCTTCAGCCCATTGACCCAGTCGATCAAGATCTCTTTGTAATATTAGATAACCTTATTTACTGCCCCCATACCACCAATCTTGCTGTCATTTTCAAACTTACTAACCATGCCTTCTGTATTCTCATTTAAATCATTTCCAGAAATGACCAACAAAAGTGGGCCCAGCACTGATCCCTGTAGACTACCGCTGGTCCCAGGACACCAGCCCAAAAAACAACCCTCCTCCATCACTCTGTCTCCCGCGTTTAAGCCAATTTTGTGTAATATTTCAGATTGTAAAATTTTTATTTCTTAGCAGAGGTATCCTTTTTAAAAGCACACATTGGTGAAATAAGTGTTTATCAATCATTTCTACTTTGAAGTTTTTAACTTTTAAGTGACCTAAATTAAAAAAAGTTCTGCTACTTCCTCTGCCCAGATATGTACTTTACATTGTGAGTAGGGCTGATTTATGTATGCTGTTACTTGGAGTGACAAGTTGGTCACAGAAATATTTGGGAATGTTTGCCTCATTGTGTACCCATGTGCAGTGGATTATCATAAAACATGGAAGAAATGAGCACATTCCTGTAAAGGAACTAGTCTGTTTTCCTCCATTTAACATGCTGGCAGCCAGGCACATAGCCTGAGTTCTCTTTTCTATCTCCATATTTTCCTTTGTATTTCACTTCCCTCCCCCCATCTTTACCATGAATACTTACTGGACACTTACCATCTGCACTTCATATGCACTGAGGTTTTTCAGTAACTGGATATGATATTTGAAGAAGTTATGGTTTGAGAAAATTCAAAGTGAAGAGTAACTCGTGGATTAAGGTTACTTGTCTATTCCAAAAATCTTTGCCACAAAATTTTAGTGAGGATTGATTTTATGACTTCCATTTGATTTTTAATCAAGCTTTGCAGTACTGATGATAAAAATTAATTTATAGGGAGTTTCTGTTCTTATTAAAACAAAAACAAATTATTTCCTCAGGGTGATAATGTGCTGATAAACACGTACAGTGGAATCTTGAAAATATCTGATTTTGGTACTTCGAAAAGACTTGCAGGAATCAATCCATGTGCCGAAACATTCACAGGTATGGAGTTGTATAGTTTTCTGTGACATAATTTCGCTGATATTCAAGAAATAGTTTCAATCAGAGAGTCAGGAACAGAACAACTGAGAGGCAAAACACTCATTTAGAAACTACTGTTAAAGATGAAATGCTGTTTTTTTTTAGATGTAGGGTTACACCACAGAACTGAGATGCTATCACTGTGCAGTTGGCCTCATCAGCATCCTGCTTTTATTCACAAAAAGCACAGTGTTCTTAACAAGCATTGTGAAATGCACGTGTTTAGAATGATATTAACAAATTGTTCTAGTTGAGACACTACCTGCTTTACTTTACCACAATCCTACCAGCAAATTAAGTTTGCCTCTTCAATATTTCAACATAAAATAAACATTTAATGGGTCCAAACAATTTGCTTGTGTGTTGACAATTGTAATCAGATTGGGTTTGGGAGTGGAATCATTTTACAAAACCTTAGCCAAAACTGAGGGTAATCTGAGTTGATAACAGAACTGATGGCAGAAAATTGTTTAGTAATACAGCTCACGTTTATTCTGTCGAATATAATTTTGACTGAGCTGTTCTGTGGCATTATTTCATTCAATATATATTCGTAACCGAAACTATCAGTTGCTTAAACTATATTGACAGAGGCACATAATGTGTGCTCCTGGGGAGAAACAATTTGAGATGGAAGACTAGTTTTTGAGAGAACTGGGAAAGCAGAAGGAGCAATTTTTCCAGCATTCTGTCTGTATCAGTTTTTGCAGAAAAACTGCATCTATTGATAAACCCAAAACTCCATGGTGTTCATTCTGTCATCATTGAATATGTTATTGTCATTGGGTGGTTGGATATTAACTGGGATTAATTTCTTCCCGTGTATATAGGAGCAGATAAAACAGTGGTTGTTGGATTTGGAAATGTAAGACAGTAATCTATGTATCTGTAGATACAGATTTATTAAAAAAAAGAGTACTCCAGATCTATTCTTCACCTGGCTTTCTGGATTAGAATACATAGGGCCTATGCCTCGGGTCCAGTACTGGTAACCTTCCTCCACAACGGAGGTTGCTTTTTTTTTATTGTCCCTATAACGTGGTGTTATGTAATTTTTAACATTGTACATTACAAATGTCAAATCAGACACTGCCTCTTAAAAAGGTTTCTGTACTCATCAATGACCTTGTTTACAAAAGCTAAGTGTTAATCACTTGCTTTTGTAAGGCTCAGCGTAATAAGGAGCATTTTGTGACAGGTACCGCAATTGTGATTATCGGGTTTTATAACAAATTTAAAATGAATTAACTGTTGTGGGAATTCATTGATTTGAATATATAATGTGAAGACTGAAGGAGCAGGCACTGTCCATTTTATCAGCTTGGGGTTAGCACTCTATCTGCTGATTTTATGCTAAAGTTGAAAAGTGTATATGGCAATAATGTTTCTCAAGTGCTTGCCCTTGTCAGCCATTTATGGTTCTGGTGCATCTCTGTGACGCAGTGGCTCAGTGGTTAGCACTGCTGTCTCACCTGGACCATCTCACATTCCACTCTCTGGTGATTGTGTGGATGAAGTTTGTATGTTCTTCTCGTGTCTGTGGGAGTTTCCTCTGGGTGCTCTGATTTCATCCCACAATCCAAAGATGCGCAGGTTAAGTGGAGAGGCTATGCTAAATTGCCCACGTGTTGAGGTATGTGCAGGCTAGGTGGATTAGCCATGGGAAATGCAGGGATAGGGTTGGGGGTGAATCTGAGTGAGCTGCTGTTCGCAGGATGGGTGTGGACTTGATGGGCTGAATGGCTTGCTTCCACACTGTAGGAATTCTATGACTCTGAATGATTCTGTCTGTGTGTAACCGAGAAGAAGAAGTAAATGTAATGATAGATATTGATTTTCTGTCAGGAGGCTAATGCTTTAGAGATGGTCCTCTGCCTTTTTGTTGATGTTCATGAGGTGGATCCGCACCAGTTATTACTGGGGCAGAGTGCAGTTGCCCCTTCAGCAACATTGTGACGCTTTCTATACATAAAAATTATTCAAATAACAACACATGTCGGTCAAGTCCAGCAATACTCTGTAGGGTTGACAACATCCATCCTCAACAGTTTGTCACACCTATGGCACAGCTCACCTTTACAATAATATTGCACTCCAATTAACTGCTTTTTGCATACTTGTGTACAAGCATTGATGATCAACAACACTGTCATGAGAGATTATTGCATGATGAATGAGAAAACAAAATTGAGCTCACATCAAACAGATTCACTTTCAGCAAGGTTTGTGAAGGTTTAGCTCAGGTTGAGGTTTAGGGTATAGGTTTGCTCGCTGAGCTATAGGTTTGATATCCAGACGTTTCATTACCTGGCTTCACTTGGAGGTCACCACTGATGATGTTACCTAGCCAGGTAATGAAACGTCTGGATATCAAACCGACAGCTCAGCGAGCAAACCTATACCCTAAAGGTTTCACTTAAAAAATGTGTGGATTTTTTTGATAATGTGTGCTTTAATTTATGTCCAGAATGTAGCAGGATTAAGGTCACAAGTAATAATTGATTAAGTTTAGTTACTGGTTATTGTTTTTTATTACCTGTGCTGCCAATGAAACCTGAACCTACTCTCCAGGAAAGAAGAAAAATTAGAGCATGTCTTCCTGAATGTTTCGAAACACGAGTGTTGGAATATAACCACTATAAAGGGGAATCCAGAGATGGCATTCCAATTAATACATACTTTGGTTCTGTCCTCACAAAGGAGGATTTAAATAACATCCTAAAGATATTGGAGACTGCAGGGTCTAGTTAGAGGCAGGAACTAAATGAAATCAGTATCGGTAGGGAACTGGTGACGGGACAATTGATCAGTTTAAAGACTGATAAATCCCCAGAGCCTAGTAATTCAAATCCCAGATTATTTAAGGAAGTGGCGCTAGAAATAGTGGATGTCTTAGTGGTCATCTTCCAAGATTCTATAGATTATTGAATGTTTTCTACAGATTGGAGGGTGATTAATGTAACCCAACTATTTTAATGAAAGAGGAAAAGAGAAATTGGGGTATATTTGACCAGTTAGTCTGACATTGGTAGGGAAAAGTGTGCGAGTCCATTTTCAAAGGTTTAATAGCAGAGCACTTGGAAACGTGACTTAGCATAAATTTACAAAAGAGAAAAAGCGTTTGACAAATCTATTTTAACTTTTCAAAGATATAACTAGCATTGTAGATAAGGGGAGCCACTTGGACTTCCAGGAGGCTTTCAGTAAGATCCTATGTGAGATCAGCAAGTAAAATTAAAGTGCATGGTGGTGTACTGACATGGATAGCAAACTGGTTGGCAGACAGGAAACAAAAGGTAGGAATATACAGGTCTTTTCCAAATGACAGGTGAAGTGTAAAGTGGATGCGTGCGGTTATTCACTTTGGCGGTATAAACAGGAAAGCAGATTATTATCTGAATGGTGATAGATTGGGAAAGTGGGTGGTGCAGCAAGATCTGGCCATTTTTGTATTTTAATCATTGAAAGTAAGCATGCAGGTGAAGCAGATGATGAAGAAGGCAAATAGTATGTTGGCCATCATAATGAGAGGATACAACCACAGAAGGAGGAATGTCAGATTGCACTTATACAGATCTTGATGACCACACCTGGAGTATTGTGTGTGGTTTTGGTCTCCTGACCTGAGGAAAGGAGTTCTGTATATGGAAGCTGTGCAATAAACGTTTAACAGACTGATTCCTGGGCTGGCAGGATTGATGTATGAAGGGAGACTGGATCGGTTAGGATTGTAGTCATTGGAGTTTGGAAAAATGGGAGGGGGTCTTATGGAAACCTATAAAATTCCATCAGGACTAGACAAGAAGGATATTCCCAATGATAGGAGTCCAGAACCAGTGGTCACAGTTAAAGAATGTGGAATAGGCCATTTAGGACTGAGATGAGGAGAAATTTCTTAACACAGTGAATGGTGAACCTGTGGAATTCACTACTACAGAAAGTGGTTGAAGCCAAAAAATTGAATGTTTTCAAGAAGGAGTTGGATATAGTTCTTAGGACTAAAGGGATCAAAGGGTATGGGGAGAAAGATGGAACAAGATTCTGAGTTGGATGATCAGCCATGGTCATGTTGAATGGCAGAGCACGTTGAAAGGGCTGAATGGCTACACTGTTTGCATTTTCTATGTTTGAAGAATGGCATGGTAGCAGCTTGAAAGCTAGTTGCCTGTGTGTGCCTCCTTTTGAATTGCCCACACTATAGGGGTACTGCAATACAGAAAATTAATGCATTTTCGAATGGGCAGAAACATTTTAAATGCAGTTGTGCAACTTCTTATTGTATTTTCGTTCAACCTTTCTTAAATGTGCTACTGGTTATTGTTGCATCCTCCTCAGTGATTTGGTGTATGCTGTACATATAAATGTGTAGCTGAAAAAAGTGAATTTACATAATTTGATAAAATCAGAAAACCCTGGAAATGCATAGCTGGTCAGGCAGAATCTGCGGAGAAAGAAACTACGTTCATGTTCAACTTCAGGCCCTTTCAGTATAATTTGATGATTTTCAGTCAATTGTTAGGTCATTGCCGTTGGTCAGAAATGCGATATCCACTGTTCTAACATTAAAAGCTTGTTTGATTGGAACTACAAATAAAGTAATTTGCTGGAAAGGTTTGGCAAACAGATTCTGTGCCTTTGGGGTTTGTTTTCCTTGTTGTATATTAATGCCAGAATTTCTGTTGTCAATGTAGTGGATACAAAGGACATTGGAAACATCATAAATAATAGATTGTGAATTGCATTTTAACTAAGCAGTGTGTAAGGAGTTACTCTTATATGAAATGTTACAGAAATAAAGACTGCTTCCATTAACTAATGTGAATTACCCTTCCTCTTCATAAGGATGATGTATAGAGCCCTTACATTACATACTTAATTTGTACACTGTCTTGACACAGTGCGCTTTCCACCAGTAATTCATAAATAACATCAACATTATTTTCAGTAACTTGATATTTAAATCTAAATGTTAACTTTTTATTTTAGGACTTTGCGCAAAAAGAAAAGACAGTCTGTACCAGAGAATTTCCTCTCAGTACTGTGTGGAACAAGCTCACAAACCCTTCCTTTATGAATTAGTTTGTGTTTGTTGGGTGCAAATCAGCGAGGAAATTTTCAACCTTGGCCAGTATAGTAGGCCATGATGTGACTACATCCAAAAACTCTTGATTTGTAGGGGCATTCACAACTGGAACATTTGGTTCCTCCTACGTGTCTTGCTCAGGATTTATTTCCATTTGTCTGTGTATAACTGAGATAACACATCCAAAATGTTTTAAATAAAACAAGTGCAGCCTCATTTCTGTCTACATTCTGCCTCATTTAGAGAAAATGTTTCTCAAGAGGTCATTGAGTTTGTTCATTTAGCCATGATGATTTTTATAATAAAGGGTTTATATACTGCTGAAAAGAGAGGCATGTTGCTGAAGCTTTTCATCTTCTTTTCACTGAGACAAGTGCAAGAATTCCATGCATGACACAATTGCAGTTGATTGTGCCAGAGGAGAAAATGGTGCTGATTTGTTGGCAATTCGGTGATTGCTGAGGCAATGCCATGGAGAAGGCAATGGAAAGCTATCACATAATTCAAAAAAGACGCAAGGTGTGAACATGTTCCTATTGTTTGCAGAGACCAGGTCCTGTTAGTGCAAAATATCACTCGGGGAGCCGTCGTGTAGCAGCAGGTGAGACAACTGTATTCTGTTATTTCAGGTTATGTTCACATGCAGGAACCCAGGACCATAAACATTTGTATTGAAAATGCAAAACTTTATAAGTTGAAGAAAATGAATCTATTTTTGAGGTGATATGTATTCTAAAAGTATTTGTCAATGTTCACATCAGGCCACAGCATGACATTAGACTAGGTTTTAGAAAGTGGGATTAGAATATGTAGGTAGTTTATTCAGCTAGTACAGACACAATGGGCTGAATGGACTCTCTTTTTTTATGATTCTGCAAATTATTTGTTTTGAGAAGTTTTTTTTCATAATTTCATAGCAGATTTATTAAGGATAGTCCAATGTTACCTTAACTGGATGGTTGTAATTTCCACCTGTGAAAATGCAGCACAATCCTTAAGTACCATGCTATTAGAGCCATGCTGTGATTGAAAAGAGAAACTGCTAAATAGAAACATTACATTTGATGACGCTTGCAGAATGTGAGATTATTTTCAGGTTGTAACAAAAGATGACCGCTGTAGTTAGTTATAAAGTATTTTAATTTGTACTTCACCAGGACCAAGATTTGGTGACGGTCAGAACTATAAAGCATTTTACAAATAGTTGAAGTGAGACTAAGGTTGTTATGAAAGACAACAGAGTACATCAAATAAATACTTTCTGTCTGTTTTCACTGTGTTCAAACATGGGGTTTGTAGAACTACCAGGAATTTATGTTCTGAATATTGTAATAGAAACCTTACTCAAAGTTATGGTCAATACAAACTCAATAGTTCTTTTTATTCATTTGTGGGACATGGGCATCACTGGCTGGCCAGCATTTATTGCCTGCCCCGAGTTGTCTTTGAGAAGGTGGTGGTGAGCTGCCTTCTTGATATTCTTGTCTATGTGCTGTGGTAAACCGACACTGCCCTTAGGCAGGGATTTCCAGGATTTCACCTAATGACTGTGAAGGAATAGCAATAAAATTCCAAGCCAGGATGGTGAGTGGATGGGAGGCGAACTTGTATTTGATGCTGGTCTTGTCCTTCTAGATGGAAGTTGTTGTGGGTTTGGACGGTGCTTTCTAAGGATCTTTGGTGAATTTCCACGGTGCATCTTGTAGGTGGTACACGTTGTTGCTACTGAGTGTTGGTGGTGGAGGAAGTGGATGTTGTGTGGATGAGTTGCCAGTCAAGCAGAATGCATTGTCCTGGATGGTGTCAAGTTTGTAGAGTATTGTTGGAGCACAATCCAACCAGGCAAGTGGGGAGTATTCCATCACACTCCTGACTTGTGTCTTGCAGATGGACAGGCTTTGGGGAGTCAGGAGGTGTTATTTACCTTCACATTCATTGCCTCTGATCTGATCTTGCACTTATATGGCTAGTCCAATCGGGCCTGTGGTCAGTACCCCCACAAAAGGATAGTAGGGGATTCAGTGATGGTAATGGATGATTATGTTATCTCTTACTGGAGAAGGTCATTGCCTGGCACTTGTGTGGCACAAATATTAATTGCCACTTGTCAGCCTAAGCTGGATATTGTCCAGGTCTTGATGTATTTGAAACTAAGGACGATAATATTCTTCCAAACGTTTGTTCATATTATCGTTCTGATAGAGTGACAAATTTGTGTAGAATTTTGCATTTAACTGAAAATTAAAGTTCTTGCACTCATTTACTTGTCTATGCCAACATCATTTATGTGTTAACACCCAAACTAATTAATAGTGGCATTCAGAGATCAGAGCCTTTGGAACTACCTTCACATATTGCCTTGGTTGGATTTTGACCATGTGAATTGGAGCCCCATTTTTCCTAATCCATTATGTAGTGTTCAATTTACAAACATCACCCAGGATTAGGCCAGTCAACCCATCAATCCTATGCCATTCAATTAGATCATGGTTGATCAATTATCTCAGTATCACCTCCTCACAGTATCCCCTTTGTTTCAATGTCATTAGAATCTAGAAATCTATCCATGTCTTTAACATGCTCAATTATCAAGCTTCCACAACCTCCAAGGATAGAGAATTTCAAAAAATCGCCGGCTACTAAACAATGAAATTCCTCCTTCACGGTCCCAAATAGTGTGCCCTATATTCTGAGACTGTCACCTGGTTTGGGACTCACCAGCTAATAAAAACATCCTGTCTCTATCCAATATCATGACTTGTAAGAGTTTTGTCAGTTTCATTGACATTACTTCTCTTTGTTAAATCTCCAGGGAATATAGGCCCTACTTTCTTACTCCATCTTGGAGGTGGTCTGGTGACTTTCATTGCACTCTCTCTATGGTAAATGTATACCTTGAATCTGAAGAGGAAAATAATTGGAAACGCCCAGATTATTGTAATGTCAAAAGGGAAAGAAACCTGCTACCCTTCACCCAGCACATTCTATAAATCACTTCACTCCATTCAACGTGGTTAATTCTTGATGTTCCCTTCAGTTTGCTCACAAGTATTTAGAATTGCTGTCTTGGGAAAATTAGCGATGAATAACAAATGTAGTCCTGTCAGTGTTGCCCATGTCCTAAGAACATAGAACAGTACAGCACAGAACAGGCCCTTCAGCCCACGATGTTGGGCCGACCATTGATCCTTCTGTAAGGTAAACCTAATGTACGATCCCTCAAATTTCTGTGACTATATGCATGTCCAGCAGTCTCTTAAGTATCCCCAATGACCTCTCTTCCACAACTGCTGCTGGCAACGCATTCCATGCTCTCTCAACTCTCTGCGTAAAGAACCCACCTCTGACATCCCCTCTATACTTTCTGCCAAACAGCTTAAAACTATGACCCCTCGTGTTAACAATTTCTGCCCTGGGAAAAAGTCAGTGGCTATCAATTTTATCTATGCCTCTCATTATCTTGTACACCTCAATTAGGTCCCCTCTCTTCCTCCTTTTCTCCAATGAAAAAAGTCCGAGCTCAGTCAACCTCTCTTCGTAAGATAAGCCCTCCATTCCAGGCAGCATCCTGGTAAACCTCCTCTGAACCCTCTCCAAAGCATCCACATCTTTCTTATAATAGGGCGACCAGAACTGGACACAGTATTCCAAGTGCGGTCTAACCAAACTATTATAGAGCTCCATCAAGATCTCATGGCTCTTAAACTCAATCCCTCTGTTAATGAAAGCCAAAACACCTTATACTTTCTTAACAACCCTGTCCACTTCTCATCCAAGTCATTAATAAAAATTACAAAGAATAGAGGCCCAAGAACAGAGTCCTGTGGAACACCACTCACCACTTACTTCCAGGCAGAATACTTTCCTTCCACTATCACTCGCTGTCTTCTGTCGACCAGCCAATTCTATATCCAGACAGCTAAATTTCCCTGTATCCCATTCCTCCTGACCTTCTGAATGAGCCTACCATGGGGAACCTTATCAAATGAACAAATTCAATTAAAAATGCCAGACAAACTAGTGAGTCTGCACTGTTGTGAATGTGATTTTGCTTTGCTATTCAGGGACACTTCAGTACATGGCACCTGAAATTATTGATAAAGGACCAAGAGGTTATGGAAAGCCTGCTGACATCTGGTCATTAGGATGCACAATTATTGAAATGGCAACAGGGAAACCTCCATTTTATGAACTAGGAGAACCTCAGGCTGCTATGTTTAAGGTAAGATTTTACATTTAATGAATGAATGTGCTGTATAGTGTATTCTGACCTTTGGAAAACCAACGCAGAATAAATAAAATGTCAACAGTAGGCCATTTGGTATTGTTGGTGAGCACCACTAGGTTAACTCTGGAGTATCCAGCACATTTTTCAGATCTGAATGATGAACAAGTGTCTGAATAAAATCTATACACAGCGGAAGGATATTCCAAAAGATTGTAATTGTTACAGCTGGGGAAAGAAACCCTTTCGTGTTGCTTTGCTGCTTTTATGCTTGAATGTCCACCTCCTAATAAGAAGCATCATTATTCCATTCCTAAAAGTCTCCACTACACTCTACAAAGATAATTTGTAACATCATCTCTTTAAAATGACATAGGCAGGTGGTCTTCTCACTAATATTCTTCTCACCTCTCTCTTGCTGTTTCTCAGTTTTGTTCTGCCTAATGGAGATTCCTGTTCATCAGAGCCCCTTGGATAAAGTTCCTTTTGTTTTTAAAAAAAAGTTTTCAAAAAACCCTAAATTAGTTTCATTGATTGGAATATCCACATAGCATCTCTCAGACAATTGGTTAAAGTGGTCAAAGTCTGCTTTGTAAAATTAATTTGGAAGTTATCGAATGTACCAGCAAAGCTGTGTGAGGTGCTCAGCTGGAAAAAACCCAAATACTAGTTTATGCGTTGCTCAGATTTTTTCTGTATACAGGAGGTTTCTGTGGCATTGAAGGATATGATGGTTTTTCTGGCTTCAATCTTCTGCTTTTATTCCTGATCTTACCTTTTATTGTAATCTTTGTGGCAGGCAGTTTGGAAGGAAACTCTTATGAAATTGGAATATCCTCAACAAAAGCAGGAGCAGATGAAGTGGGGGGCGGGAGGGAGGGGAAGTAAATGTTTCCACTGTGGAAGGATTGAGAACAGGGGCATAGTTTTCAGCGAATTAGCAAAAGAAGCAGTAATGGCATGAGGAAAACTTCTGCACCCAGTGATTGGCTCAGATTCGGAATGCACTGACTGAGAATATAGTGAAGACTGATTTGGTTGAGGCTTTCAACAGGGAATAGGATTATTATCTGGAAAGAGAAAATAGGGCGAAGATAGTGATGCACTGGGTAAATCACTCCTATACAAAGCTATTGCAGACTCAGAGTTCAAGAACCCCTCTCTATGCTCTAACAATCCTATGACAGGATATAGAAATTAATATTGTATACCAGTCAATGTCAGAGATCTCTTAGATCAAGGAAAATGTGTTTAAACCAGCTGAACCAATTTCTTTTGGTATATACTTGCATGGGAAGAGGGCATTGCGGACAAGGCATACCATTTTTTAACCCATCGGTAATTCCCCTTGAGAAGGTGATGGTGAGCTTCTGGTCATGGATATAGCTGGTCCAGTTATGTTTTTGCTCACTGGTCACCCTGACGTTAACAAAGGCCATGTAGTGGTGTAGAGAAGGAAGAAAAGCTACATGGATACCGTGAGTTCAGTAATTTGTTGTAAAGCATGGAGTTCGTGCATGAATTAATTTTGTATGAAAGGAAACTTATTTATTCGATAAAAATGAAGTAATTTTGTTTCAGAATCTCTGGATCTTGCAGCAGCTGATAGGACCCCTATGTGCCATGAGGAAGTTGTCTTTTTATTTTAATTAGCTGACCACTGATTGGTTAGCTTGTTGACTGTAGCTGCCAACTGTAATACACAGCTTAATTTTTACATGTAAAAATCCACTTAAAATGTAGCACTTTTTTTTCTGTACTGTGTAGCACTCTGAAACTTTAGGGTTTTATTTTTGGTACTTCCCTGTAGTCTTTCTGTAATTTCGAACCTGCACAGGTCATTTGAAGTTCAACATGGATTTATGAAGGGAAATTGTTTGAGAAATCTGAAAATTGTTTTGAGAATGTTCCCAGCACAGTTGATAAGTGGGAAGCAGTGGATGTGGTACATTTCAATTTCCAGAAAGGTTTTAATAATGTCATAGGTGGGACTTCATCAAGCAATATTACAAAGTGCGTGGAATTGGGTGTACTATTCTGACATGGATTGAGAATTGCTTAATGGACAGAAAGCAGAGTTCAGCAATAAATTTGACTACTGGGATGACTCTACAAGGTGAGATTGTGCTTGGAGAATTGCATGCAGTTCTGGTGCCCGTATCTGAAGAAGTTTGTGCTTGTCATAGTGGGAGCACTGCGAAAGTTCGTCAGACTGATTCCTACGATAATGAGAGTGTTCATTGAGAAGAGATTGACTAGACCAGTTCTGTGTTCATTGGAATTGACGTGATTGAGAGGCAATTGCACAGAAACTTGAGAAATCCTTAAAGGGAGAGACAGCTTGGATGCAAAAGGTTGTTTCTTGTCTCTGTGGGGGTCAAGAATTGAGAGTATAATCTCAAAATAAAGAACAAGCCATTTAGAATTGAGATGAAGAGAAATTTATTTTAAAAGAATAATTGGCAATCAAGCTGTGTGAGACGCCTTAGAGAAGAGTGACCATAGTATTTGTCGTCAAGATGGAGAGTGGTGTCTTTGATTCTGAGACTGGAGTCTTCAATCTAAAGTTGTTACAAATGATGGCATGATTTGTAAGTTTGCTTTGCTAACTTGGGAATGTTACTTGAAGTGATGACAGTAAATAGACAATAGCAAATATTTAAAGAGCACATAGAGGAATTGCTATAGTTGTTCATTACTCTCTGGCACAAAAAGAAAACAGGAAAGGTGGCCTAACCATGGGAGGTGGCTGGACAAGGGAAATTAGAGATGATTGTAGATCGAAGAAAGCACATATCAATTGGCTAAAACAAATAGCAGCAGACCTGAGGATTGGGAGCAGTTTAGAGAATTCAGCAAAGGAGGACAAAGGGATTGATTAAGATTAAGGGGGGTGAATAGAGTACAGGAGGAAACTTGTGGGAAGCATACCGATTGAAGCATTTGCACGTGAAAAGAAAAGATTAGCAAAAACAAATGTAGTTCCCTTACAGTCAATCACGGGAAGTTATAAAGGGGAACAGAGAGATAGCAGACCAATTAAACACATACTTAGTGTCTTCCTATATGAAGACAGAATCAAAGAACATCCCAAAACTGTTGGACAATACAGGGAGGAACTGAAAGAAATTAGTATTAGTAGGGAAATTAATGGGATTAATATCCCAGGGCCTGATTTTCTACATCCCAGAGTATTTAAGGAAGTGGCCATTGAAATAAGGAATGCATTGGTAACTATCTTTTCAAGATTCTATATATCGTGGAACAGTTCCTATGGATTATTAGCTAATGTACTGTTCCTATAGTTAATGTAACCCCCTATTTAAGAAAGGAGGTAGAGATAAACTAAGGAATTATAGACTTGTTGGCCTGATATCAGTAGTGGGACAAGTCCATTATAAAACGTGACAGGATCCGGCGCAGTTAGCATGGATTTGTGAAATGGAAATGACGATGACAAATCTACACATTTTTTGAGGAAATAACTAGTAGAGTTAATGAGTTGGAGCCAGTGGGTGTGGTTTACTTGATTTTCAGAAGGCTTTCAATAAAATCCCATATATGAGATGAGCATGTAAAATTAAAGCACATTTGGATTAGGGATAGTGCACTAAAATGATAAAGAACTGGTTGGCGGAAAGAAAATAAAAAGCAAGTCTTTTTCCAAGTAGCAGGCAGTGATTAGTGAGGTACTGTATGAATCAGGGCTTGGACCCCAGCTATTCACAACATATATTAGTGATCTAGATGAGGAAACTAAGTATGATGTCTTCAAGTTTGCAGATGACATAACGCTGGGAGGAAGGCTGAACTGTGAGGAGGATGCAGAGATGCTTCAGTGCAATTTAGACAAGTTAAGTGAGTGGGCAGATGATGTATAAGGTGGACAAATATGAAGTTATCCACTTTGGCAGCAAAATAGGAATGCAGATAATTATCTGAATGGTGATGCTTTGGGAAAGTGAAAGATGCAATGAGACCCGGGTATCCTTGTACGTCATGCCTGATGAAGGCTTATGCCCAAATTAGCGATTCTCCAGCTCCTCCATGCTGTCTGGCCTGCTGTGCTTTTCCAGCACCACACTCTCGACTCTATCCCTGTACACCAGTCATTGGAACTAAGCTTGATGAAGAACGTTCCCCTCATCTCGTTCCTAAATGGCCCACTCCATATCTTTAAACTGTGACCCTGGTTCTGCACTCCCCATTCACTGGGAATAGCTTTCCTGCATTTATCTTACCTTTGTCCTTTTGGAATTTTATAGGTTTCTATGAGATATGCCCTCATCCTTCAAAACTGCACACAGGCGGTACAACAGGTGTTGAAGAAAGCGAATGGTATGTTGGCCTTCATAGTGAGAGGATTCGAGTACAGAAGCAGAGATATCTTGCTGCAATTTTACAAGGCAGTGATGAGACTGCACCTGGAATACTGTGTGCAGTTTTTGTCTCCTCACCTGAGGAAGGATGTTCTGACTACTGAGGAAGTGCAAAGAAGGCCTACCAGACTGATTCCTGGGATGACAGGACTGACTTTTGAAGAAAGATTGGATTGGTTCAGATTATATTCACTAGAGTTTAGAAAAATGAAGGCATATGTTATAGAAACCTTGAGAATTCTGATAAGACTAGACAAGCTAAACACAGGAAGGAAGTTCCCAATGACTGGGAGTCCAGAATGAGGGGGTCACAGTTTAAGGTTTAAGACTGACATGAGGAGAAATTTCTTCACCCAGAGACTGGTGAGGCTATGGAATTCTCTGCAACAGAAATCGGCTGAAGACAAAATATTGAATGTTTTCATGAGGGAGTTGAATATAGTTCTTGGAGCAAAATGAATCAAAGGATATGAGAAGAAAGCAGGAACAGGGTACTGAGTTGTATAATTAGTTAGAATCATATTGAATGGCATAGCAGGCTTGAAGGGCCAAATGGGTTAGAGGTTAGGGTACTAACTCTTCCTATTTTCTATATTTCTGTGACTTGGTAGGAGTACTAACTTCTATTAACTACCACTTCAAGGCTCCAAATACTATTTTGCCAAAAATGTATGAATCATTGAATAAGTCCTGTCTGAGATGAATTTTGATTTTGGAGGCTTTTCATAAACTAAGAAGCAAACAGTTCTATATCTTCAGTGCATCTCTGTGCTGTACTTTTCTGTCTCACTCTGCTATCTTTACAGGTTGGAATGTTTAAAATTCATCCCGATATTCCAGAATCCATGTCACCAGAAGCCAAGGATTTCATACTGCGTTGCTTCGAACCAGAACCTGACAAACGTGCTACAGCTTCAGAATTACTTTCAGATGAATTTCTGAAGGTTACTAGCAGAAAGAAAAAGACTCAACTAAAACAACAAGGTAGTCCAATAAAAAATACTTGTCTGTCATAATTATGATGTTCTAGAGATTCAACCTGTAAATTGTGTGATCTTTCTGTACCTTGATAATGAGGTGCAAGTAGTCCTTGAAGAACTGGATGCAATACAATTTCCCTGAAAGAGTTAAAGTTCTTTCAAATGCCCATATGTTTCAAACAAATTAGTAAATGCCATTTTAATAATTACAAATTTGCTTTTGCATTTGAACAAGATTATTCACATGTCCAGCGTTTTTGTAAACATTTTATGAAATGGAACAGGAAAGATTTTTTAAACATTCTTGAACAGCTAACCTGCATGCCTGTTATTAAAACTAAAAGCTATTTGCACTTACGTTGCAATGTTGAGTGAATGCTGTACTGTTTAAACTGCCATCACTTTGTTCATATGTTTAATCAGAATACTGACTGACTCTAAAAGATCGTATTGTACTGTCCAATGAAGGACAGATAGAGTTCTTCTGTAATCTGGCAAGTGTTTCTTTGTCAATGAGCAATGCAGCAAAAAAAAAACTAGATGCTCATCATTTTGTTGCTCACTGTGTTTACTTATAAATCAACAGTGACTATATTTCAGAACACATTACTCGCCTCTTGTGTCAATTTTGGATGTTTTGAAGATGTGGAAAACTCAATCTAATTATAAATGTTTATTACATTTTAATGAAATGAAGCACTCATTCCAGTTAGTTTTCATTCATCAAACATCAAGAAAACAAGGGTTAACTTGTCCAAATCCAAGTTGATTTGTTTTTAGTGTTCTCGCATTATAGGTGAAATGGGTTTGGAAGGAATCCTTTATCAATTTGCGACCAGAGCACAAACTGTTCTTGAGATCCAAGACTTTTGGATACTGTTGCTTGGTGAAAATATGTTCTGTTCTCTAGAATGATCATCCCTCTTCTTGCAGAACAAAATATTGTTGCAGGGGAGGGAGCAGTAGTATGCTAGATGCCACTCTAGCAGATGGTGAAAATTGAATTTGTTTAAAATCTAGAGCTAAAGGTCAGACAAATGTTGTAAAAACCTTTCTCGTTCACTCATACCCTTTAGAGAAGGAAATCTAATAATTATGTTAGGTGGGGCCTAAATATGATTCCAGACAGATAGCAATGTGGTTGACTTTCAGTTGCCCCCTAAAGTGGCCTGACCATCTTCTCAGTTCAAGGGCGATTATGAATGCCCAGCAAGCTGCACACCCATATCCCATGAAGGAATTGGAAAAAATGTTTTTCATATCTTGTTCTTAAAAGACTGTAAAGTGATATACAGTTTTGCCAGTTTTGCAAAAGTAATAAATGATGATCTATTGATTGTTTGTCTGCTCATGGAAAATGTACTGCTTGCTCACATAGCCACCTGTTAATGTATTGGAATCATTTGGTATCTCACAGCCTTTCTTTATTGGGTGACATAATTGCTCCAATGCAATTTTTTTTGTGAAATGTTTTCAAACACTATCCTAGAAAGTCAGTCAAAAATATGCATTTTGAACTGAATAATGTACTTGCTGCAGCAAGCCTGTTTTATGAAATGAATGACCCTACCTCACCTTGCCACATTTTTTGCATTATCCTGTATCCCTTCATGAAATTATTTTCCTGTCCCTTGAGTGCATTGATTCTTCAATTTCCTCATGTTTGTTTTCCTTTGTGTGAAATAGAAGTGTGTGAATTCCCTGTTACCTCAGCTTTCTGTATTTTTAAATTCCCTCTCAATCTGTTTAGATCAAACCTAGTATAATTTTGAGTGTGTATATTTTATCACACTGATACAGTCACACTGAAGATTCTAATCTGGAAAAATCCAGCCCCAATAAATTATTTTCAAAAGCTTTTGTAAAATGTATCATGTCAAACAACAGAAATGCAGATGTTTTGCTTGGGTCCCTGAATCCACGCAAGCTATAATTTGCAGGAATGGAGTTGAAGAGCAAATTATGATTAAGCTGCTCTTGCCACAGCAAGAGTTTTTGGACTAGCTGCGTGGCTTAGAGACAGCTCAGTTTAGGGAAGAACATGGTATATACTTAGAGAAGGGAGAGACAAGTGTAACTGCATTCCCCTCTTAGGAAAGTTGAATAATTAGCCCCTGCCAAGACTTTATTTTCTTAATATGTCATTTATTTCCAATACAGACTATCTTCGCAGCATATCCCTCCCCGTTCCGGTTGTTGTGGAGGAATTGAGCAGTGGTAGTGAATTTGGCTCAGTTTCACCAGACTCTGACCTGAAGCAGGATCTATTCTTTTTCAAATCAAGGGCGAAATCCTGCATTGAAAAAGAAAGCAAAGCAAGTAGACCTTTGCTTCTCAGGTAAATAACACTGTGCACTCTCAAGGCTACCTATATCCTCTTCAGTATTGTTTACGTTCAGGGGTGATGCAGAAAATTTCTTTTCAGAAGGCAGCTTTCTCTTTCTCTTTTCCTATCTTCTCTCCCTATCTCTTAGATGGCGTTAACTTCTGCTCCTTACATCCTTTGGGATGGGGTGGGGTGGTGCCAAGGCGGGGAGAAAACTTATGCAGTGTTGTTCTGGCAGGGCTTCCCAAACAGTGGGTCAGGCCTAGCTCACCACCACCCCTCCCCCACCCACCGTGGGGTCACCAGCCAAAACTCTGGGATCGCCAGCTCTGATACACCAGTGCTTGCTGTTCAGTTCCAATTGAGTGATAACAGCTGAGACCCCTTTTTAAGCCTCTTAGATTTTTTTGAGTAACAGGCATGACTTAATTGGCCAATCTTGTAGGCCTGAACTCTGTGCTAACAGGAAGGAAATTACTCTATGCTTAAAAACACTTGAACTTTTGCCCTTGCTGTTCATTCAATCTCTTGCCATCTCTGCTAAGCACACACCTCCTCCCCTGCTCTCGGTCATCCCCTTCTCCCTACTGTCAGACCCTACCACAACCCTGTTTAATTGGAAGTTGAATATTAATTAAAACTAAAAGTCTTAATTAAAAAGCAGAATCACAAATGTAATCATCTCAGGATTGTTACTGAACCATGTGCAAATTGACATGCAGTATATAAGATGAGAGGTGTAATCATGTGGTTCAGGTATTGGAGTGGGAGAAACAGGTTGCTGGATTGTGGGTTGGTGGCACTTGTCCTGGGGAAAGAGAGAGCTGTGCCATTGGGATGGGCTTCATTTGAGCCATGAGCAGAGCGGTAGCCTGACAAATCACGTAATTAAGATTGTAGGCAGATCGTTAAGCTAATTAGTTGGTGAGGAAAGAGAATTGAAGGGAAACTTTAAATAATCAAAAAAGAATGAGAGAGCAGAAGTTCAGGAGAGTGAAGAAGCAAATGTGACAGAAAGGTGTGGAAATTATATGCAAAGAGTGCAGCAGAAATTATAACCACACTCAGTAATAATGGTAAAAAGTCAAAACTTAAGACCCTTTATCTAAATACATATAGGATTTCTCACAAGATGGATGAGTTCACTAATAGAAATCAATGAATATGACTTGATAGCTGCTACAGAGACCTGATTTAAAGGGATCAGGACTAGGAACGCAATATTCAAGGGTATTCAACATTCTGGAAAAATAGATGAAAAGGAAGTCGGGTAACTTTTACTAAAGAAATGCATCAGTGTATTCGCGAGTTGTAATACAGCTGCAATAAATTGTGATGCAGAATCAGTTTGAGTGAAAATAAGGAATGGAGGATGCAGGGAATGTAGGTAGCGGCGCATGGCTGCAAGCGTGGAGCGGAGGATGCAGGGAATGTAGGTAGGAATAAGGAATAACAAGGAGAAGAAGTCACAGTTGAGAGTTGTCTGTATGCCACTGAAGAGCTGCCACACTCTGGGACTAAAAAGTATAAATTAGAAATAACGGAACTGTGTAAGAGGGGGACTACAGTTTTCATGGATAATTTGAATTTTATAGAATCTCTACAGTGTAGAAACAGGTCATTCAGCTGGACAAGCCCATACTGACTCTCAAAAGAGCAGTGGCAAAAGTGAGGACTGCAGATGCTGGAGATTAGAGTCGAAAGTGTGGTGCTGGAAAAGCACAGCAGGTTAGGCAGCATTGGAGGAGCAGGAAAGTAAGGGTTTTGTCTGAAACGTCGAGTTTCCTGCCCCTCAGATGCTGCCTGACCTGCTGTGCTTTTCCGACGCCACACTCTCATCTCAAAAGAGCAATCCACCCAGACCCATCTCTCTGCCCTATTCCTATAACCTTGTATTTCCCATGGCTAGTCCACTTAATTTACGCATCCCTGAACACTATTGGGCAATTTAGCATGGCCAATCCACCTAACTTGCACACCTTTGGTCTGTGGGAGGAAACCAGACCACCCAGTGGAAACCCACATAGACACAAGGAGAATGTGCAAAATCCACACACATAGTCACCTGAGAATTGAACCCAGGTTCCTGGCGCTGTGAGATATGACTTAAAGGTGCCATTGTTGGACTGGAGTGGACAAAGTCAAAACTCAAATGACACCGGATTTTTGTTCACCAGGTTTATTTACGTATGAAAGAACTGAAACCAACATGCCCATTCTAAAAGATAAGGGACTTAACAAACAATCCAGGTCTTTTTCAATATATAATTTCAGTTACACCACACTGTAAACCTTTGCTATAAATTCTGTGACCTACGTTCTTATACTCCACAACCACCTGATGAAGGAGCAGTGCTCCGAAAGCTTGTGCTTCCAAATAAATCTGTTTTACTATAACCTGGCTTTGTGTGATTTTTAACTTTGTACACCCCAGTTCAATACCGGCCGCTCCAAATCAGGTTTATTTGAAACCACAAGCTTTCAGAACCTTGCTCCTCCTTCAGGTAGCTGTGCTAACCACTGAACCACTATGACACCCTGTGTCGACCAAATCAGAGGGCACGGGCAACATGGAAAGCAGATTTGCTGTGTGTATCAGAGATTGTTTCTTGCAACTGTATTTGCAGAACTTAGCTGGGAGCAAGCTGTTTTAGATCTAGTAATGTGTAATAAGGAAGAATTAATGAGAGATCTTGTAGTTAAGGTTTCTCTCCGGCGTAACAATCAATCATTGTAGAATTTCAAATAATTTTGAGGAAAAACACATCTCATTTCTAACCAGTATCATAGAGTTATACAGCACTGAAACAGACCCTTTGGCCCAACCAGTCCATGCCAACCATAATCCCAAACTTATTTAGATCCACCTACCTGTGCTAGGCCCATATCCTTCCCAACATCTTTTATTCATGAACTGGTGCAAGTATCTCTTAAACATTGTTTGGATCAGCATCCTCTGCTTAAATGAGAGAACCTGCAAGGTTGAGTGTAGACTATGCAGTAGGTTGAGTGAGTGGGCAAAACACTTGGCAGGTGAATTTTAATATGGGAAAGTATGTGATTGTATACCTTTGGTAGAAAGAATCAAAAGACAGTCTAAAATCTAAATGGAGAGTGATGTGAACAAAGTGCAGAGCCATTCTTCTGCCTGAAACACACAAGTTAGCGTGCAGGTGCAGCAAGTAATTAAGAGGGCAAATGGAATTTTGGCTTCTGATGCTCCTGGTTTGGTGTGTAACATTAGGGAAGTCTTGTTACATCAGTACAGGGAGCTGTTCACATCTGGAGTACTGTTTACAGTCTTGGTCCCTGTTTTTCAGAAATATATATTGGCATTGGAGGCTGTTCAAAAGAGATTCACTGGGCTAATTCCTGGGGTGAAGGGTTTGACTTATTAAGAACAGATAAACAGGTTAGTCCTTTATTAGAAGAATGAAGGATGATCTTATTGAAATGTAGAAGATCCTGAGTGGACTTGACAGGTTAGATATTGAGACGATATATCCACTAGTGGTAGAATTGCAAACCGGGGAACATAGTTACAGAATGAGCTGAGATGTGAAGGAATTTCTTCTTTGAAAGTAGTGAATGTCTGCATTTGCTAATCCCCCCCCAGAGATTTTTAGAGGATAGATCACTGAAAGTAGTTCAGTAGATTCTATAATCTTGAGGACTATGTGAAACTGCTCCTATTTCTTATGTTCTTAGGATGTTACACAACTCCACCTCAAGATTAAATCTCCGTACAACATCGTGGGCCAAAGGGCCTGTTCTGTGCTGTACTTTTCTATGTTCTATGTTCCAGCTCAAATAACGTTAGATTGTTTGCCTGACATAAAATCCTGGATGAGAGAGAGCGTCCTACAGTTCAATGTTAGGAAGCCTAAAGTAACCGTTGTTAACTTAGCTGCAAAATGTGCTACCTTGACACCGACTGCTTCCCAACCATTAGTGCAGACTTATCCAGAAGGTGTGGTTCTGAAGATTGCTGAGCGGCGGGGAAACAATGCCTATAATCGGGCAGAGGTCAAAGATGGGAATAAATCTAACACACAATGGGCCAGAAGTTCCAGCCCGTTGTGCATCGACTAGGCAAGCAGAACTGAAAGACAAGTTGTGTTGATCATGTTTTGATCCACTCCTACACTGGCATTCATAATCACTGGGGTGGCGGGAGGAAAGCATACATGATTCACATGCTATACTGTGAGCTCTGGTGAAAGAAATTTCTTGGAGACATTATGGTAACCTTTTGTCTTTCTGTGTCTGGAATAGCAGCCTGCCAGAATGGCAGTGAGCTGGAATGAGACAATGTTTCATAACTCACTACATTCCTCTGGCGAGCAAGCAACAGCAATGCTACACACATTCTAAAGGATAGTTTAAGTGAGCTTAATAAATCAGCAAGACTAAAGTGAAAAGCAGAAACTGGTAGCAGCAGAGGAGGAACAAGAACTTGTTGATGGCCATCAGGGGTGTATTGTACTTTGAAAATGTGTTGCTATCAGTAAGGAGATTAAATTAACTTGTTTTAACCAATACATCACTGGATTGCTTCATAGATGTTACAGACAAAGAGGGAATGAGGGTGAATTTAAATTATGGCAGACTCTCCCTCTTAATCCTGAGACAGAGAGGTTTTCTTTGGCTTATTCCTTTCCCCTTTTTATTTCTCTTACTGAGATAGACTGAAGGGTATTTTCCAAATGCATGTAGGTTTGCTCGCTGAGCTGGAAGGTTCATTTCCAGACGTTTTGTCACCATACAAGGTAACATCTTCAGTGAGCCTCCGGGTGAACCTACTAGATGTTACCTGGTATGGAGAAGAAACATCTGGAAATGAACCTTCCAGCTCAGCGTGCAGAACCTCAACCTGAGCTACAAATCTTCTCAAAACTTGCTAAGGTGTATGCCAAACTTTGGTTTTTAGATACCAGTTTCTAAAATAAACCCCGAGCAAAAAATTTTAAAATGAAACCAACAATTGCATTTATTAACAAAACATTGAAAAAGTAGGAGAATTGCTTTCGGACTTCATCCATACACTCAGGAAATTAAGGAACTGTGCTGTGTTTTCTGAGCATCTCCCAGTAGTATAATAATAATGACTCCTGTAGGGGAAGCTGCTGGTGTAGCCTCCAGTTGGATGTCCTGAAGTACTGTTAGTTGGTTTGTATTGCGGGAACCAGAGTCAATTTCTTTACAGCTAATTTCTCTGATTTTTGCAACAACAATTTAATTACCCTGAAATATATCCGTTTCCTAGATTTCTGTTCCAGAAAGAGCAGCAAGAATGCATTAAGCATTTATTGAAAGTATAAGCAAGATATAATGAAAACATGACCTGAAAAAGATAAACAAAATTACAGTAATTTCAATTTCAAGCAGCTTTCATTTACCAGAATAGAATTGTTAATCAGAAATGGTTTTTTTTTGAGATTTAGGTTTCAGAGCTCTTTCTTTCATACTATTTATATTACTTCATGAAGGAATGAGAATGATTGGCCTAGATATATTTTACCTAAGTGGACTACACAAAGGTCATCATTTCAGTCAGGAACTGGTTGAGGCGAATGGGATGAGGGACGGTGGCATGTGAGACAAGTGAGAGGTGGCTCTACAGGAAGTTTATGAGAATTATCCCAGAGATGAAGGGCTCGTCATTATGAGGAGTGCTTGAGATTTCTGCATCTGTACTTGATGGAGTTTAGAAGGATTGGAGAGGGGAATGGTGTGTATACAGAGAAGCCTGGATAGATTGGACATGGAAAAGATGTTTCCATTAGTAGGAGAGATTAGGACCTGGGGCATAGCCTCAGGGTGAAAGGTGACCTGTTAGAACTAAGATGAGGAATCCCTTCAGCCAGAAGTGGTTAATCTGTCGAATTGTTTGCCACAGAAGGTTGTGGAGGCCAAGTCATTGTGTGTATTGAAGATGAGATATGTAGGTTCTATCTTTGGTAAGGGGATCAAGGATTACAGGAAGAAGGCAGGAGAGTGGGATTGAGAAACATATTAGCAATGATCGAATGGCAGAGCAGACTCTATGGACTGAATGGTCTAATTTGTTCTTGTATCTTATGGACCACATTTTCAGCAATTCTACTAAGTTACTAAATCACCAGGCAAAAAATTCCCTTTGGTATCTTTTCCATAGGCATTCAAAGATTTAATCACAATTTTGACTGTTGATTCCTCTTTACCCTTGGATGTATTTCTCCTTTCTCCAAATTGATCATGTTTTTTTGTTTTAATCTGTAGTATACCTGATGATCACTTTGAAGATCACAGTGCACCACCATCTCCTGAGGAGAAGGATGCAGGGTTCTTTATGCTAAAGAAAGACAGTGAGCGAAGGGCTACTCTACATCGGATACTAACAGAGGACCAGGACAAAGTTGTGAGAAACTTGCTTGAATCTCTGATGCAGGTGAACACTTATTTTCCTAGTTTAAATTAAATTAATTATATTTTAGATCATTTAGATACTATTTTACCCAGTATTAACACCTCTCCATTCTCTATTTTCTTTCTGCCTTAGTTTAGGAGCATAGAGAGGCAATTCAACCTCTCAGGTCTGCTCTGTCATTCAATTAGGTGCTACAACCCTGAAATTGTCAGCCATTTCTGCATCCTGCTCTCATGTGCACAATATCCATCCTTTGTCCATTTCTGTGTTCCAGTGAAGCCCACACAAGCTGGAGTAGTAGCATCTCATTTTTCACTTGGGCATTTTACAATCTTCATTGAGTTCAACAATCCCAGAGCATGAACACTGTCCTCCATTTTGATTACACCCCGTGACTTGATGGCATGTGTTTGCTCTCAGCAGAGCTCACCTATTTTAAACTATTCATATGAATCATTTATACCTATTTTATATCCAGTGCCTCCTTTACTACCATTAGCACTCTCCTTACCTTTTGTTTGGGCATCTTCACAATCTGTTCTACTTATTCCCCTTCTGCTTTTGCGAACCATTGTTTTCCAGCCCCCTTCAATTCCAAAGAAGAACCACTGGATTCAGAACATCAGCTCTGATTCTCTCTGTGCATGTGCCTCCATATCTGTTGAGTTTCTCCAGCACTTTGTTTTTATTACATTCCCCAAATAGTTTTGTGTCATCACCAAATTTGAAAATATAACATTTGGGCCCCAAATCCAAATCAATTAAACAAATTGTGAACAGCTCTGGCTGCAGCACTGATCATTGCAGTGTGCCTGCAGTCTGTCATCCAGAGTGTGACCTCTTATTCCACCCGTCTGTTCACTAATTCAAATAGGATGGCACTGGAAAAGCACAGTAGGTCAGGCAGCATCCAAGGATCAGGGCAGTCAATGTTTTGGTCATAAACCCTTCATCAAGAATCACATTCCTGATGAAGGGCTTATGCCTGAAATATCAGTTCTCCTGCTTCGTGGATGTTATCTGAACTGCAGTGCTTTTTCAGCGTCACACTCTTTGACTCTGATCTCCAGCATCTGCAGTCCTCACTTTCTCCAATTCAAATGGGGATACCAATTCCATGGCTTCTAATTTTGTTTACTATCCTCCTTCATGAGACCTTATCTGAAAATCCAAACTCACTACTTTCTCAGGCTCTCCTTTATCAATACTACAAGTAACATCCTCCAAAGCTCCAACAGGTTTGTCAAAAATTATTACTTTCATAATTCTATGTTGACTCTGCCCAATCATAACATTATTTCCTAAGTATCAAGTTTTCACTTCCTTTGTAATAGATGCTAATCCTTCCTTACTACAGAGGAACTAAGATTATCTGATGGACACGGCAGGGAGTATTTCGTTCGGTTGATCAACTTCCGGATAATCAAATACCAGATAATGTAGTTTGGGCGGCACAGTGGCACAGTGGTTAGCACTGCTGCCTCACAGCGCCAGAGACCTGGGTTCAATTCCTGCCTCAGGCGACTGACTGTGTGAAGTTTGCACGTTCTCCCTGTGTCTGCGTGGGTTTCCTCCGGGTGCTCCGGTTTCCTCCCACGGTCCAAAGATGTGCAGGTCAGGTGAACTGGCCATGCTAAATTGCCCGTAGTGTTAGGTAAGGGGTAAATGTAGGGGTATGGGTGGGTTGCACTTCGGCGGGTTGGTGTGGGCTTGTTGGGCCGAAGGGCCTGTTTCCACACTGTAAAGTAATCTAAAGTAATCTAATCTAAAAAAGGTTTAGCTGAACGTTGGGAGCTTGCAATCTTGCTGGATAATCCGATATTTGGATAATCAAATGCCAGATAATCGAGGTTCCTCTGTACTGACTGAGTAGTTTGTGTGCTACCTTCCAAACAAGGATTGATTTCCCTTCTCTGACAAAAATAATTTTCTTTCATCCTTGAATTCACCCTCAGCATTGCTACCAGCTAATGCAGGCTGATGTTCACTCAGAGAATGAAGCGTTATTGTATGCACTTTGTTAATTTTGCAAACTTGGAAACAATGACTGCAAAGAACTTCTAATAGATGAAAATCAGCCTTTTGTTTTTTGATAGAAGCCTTGAACTCACTTGACAAGTATGTATTGTCCCTAAGGTAGTGAACGTTTATGGAAATCCATGTTTGAAATGTACATGGGCTGCAAACTGGCATGAGACTCAAGGGGTGAAGGTTGAGGAGCTACGGCAAATATATCTCAACAAAACTTGAAACATTCCATAAAAAAACTCCAGTTTTAGTACTGTGGAAATATAATTCCAGTGAAACATTATTTGTCTGAAAAACACAGAAGACCGTTCGCTTTTTAAAGAACTGACATTCATAACGACCTCTTCCAGAGTAAAATAGCTGAGCTTGAATGAGCTGGGAAACTTGCCACCTTATCACATGTAGGACATAAATACATCTGCAATTCCACATGCTTGTCATGTGCATACAATTCAAACACGGCACATAATGTTAACAGCATGCTTACAAAGAGAAGGATTAGAAAGGATTATGCAGTGGGCCTCGTTTACTACAGGCTACCCTAATGTAATTCTTCACTTTTCCACCTACATGAAATGCTCTGAGCTGAATCTAATGACCTCTGCTCTCATATAACAATAGATTGGTAATTTTTCAACCTTTTTTGAGAACATTATCAGTTAAGACAAAAACTAGATTTGAGTTTCTTTTCCTGAGGCCATTTCGTTCCAAGTACCACCACTCCTCATTGCATAGTTCCCCAAATTGTCACCAATGTTAGCTATGAGAAATTTGTTGGATAGTTCAACAGTGTGGAGCTACATTCTGCCTTCTGCCATCTAAAACTGAACAAGAAACCTTGAGGAAATGTCAGAAATAGACGTGGATAGGATAAGGTTTGACATAAAGGACTGCTTATAATCAACTCAGAGCCTAGATCTGTAAAATTTTTTTTCCCAGAAGACTCTGGGTAGTCCAGTTGGCCTGTCACAAGAAGTGATGTTCAGGATTTTTGGGTTTGTAATGAAGTAACAGCACTTGTTGCTGACCTTGAAGAAGACAGATCACACAGATCCAGCTATCTCTCTGGTGATTACTCCTTTCCCGACAATTATTGGTCATTGCTGGCACTTGTGTAGCAGGCACTTGTTATTTGCCTATTTTTAGCTCAAACCTGAATTTCATCCAGGTCTTGCTGCGTTTAGTCATGGACTACTTCAGAATATGTGATGTCATGAATGGTGCAATTATTGGTGAACCTCCCACTTCTGAGCTTATGATGGAGGGAAGCAGGTCAAGATGGTTGGGCCTGGAACATTACCCTGAGGAACTCCTGAAGAGACGACTGACCTAACAACCACGGCCATGTTCTTTTGTACCAAAATGATTCTAACATGATTCCATGGGCACCATTCCTGTGATTGGGTCACTGCACAGCCAGAGAAATCCTTGGGAGGTCCTCCTGTAAGTGTGCAGTTTTTCTCTTCATTTGGCTGGTCTAAAACTACATGAGGAGCAGCAAGCTTATCACCTGCCGGATTCTTCCAAGTGGAAAATCGATCTCAACCGCCAGCCATTCAGGGACAATTCCCACTGTCATTAGGCCTGAGACCATGCCACACGTGGTGGATCTGATAGAGGGGATGGAAAGGTATTTTCCTCTCATTGCGCCAATAAGTGCCTTGGCATTTAGGGGGGATTTGGAGAACCAGATTTAGTTCGCTGGCCAGCAACATGCACTGAGAGTCCCCTGTGTCCTGGAACACTACAATGGTCTTGCTCACATCCAGGGCTTTATAGTTTGGGGCAGGGGCGGGGGGTGCTGTTGAATACTCTATTGCTGCTCCTATTTTCTATGTTTTATGATGGCTGCTTCCTGAACTGTGAGAATTCTTAATTTTCATTCTTCATTGTGATTTAATTTAGCATAATGGCTTTTGATGTTTTTGTTTGTCCAGAGCTATTTGGAGGCAGTCTTAGCTCCAGTCCTTTGTGTCAGCTTTAGCAAGAATTGTTTTACAATGTAGGGCTTCAGAGGCTTCTGGAAATTTAATCATGTTATCAACCTTGACCATTTTGAGTCCATTAACATGTTCCTTTTTTTTTCAAGAAACAGAATTTAAATGTGAAAATATAGAAGAGGATATGATTTTCTTTGGGATGTCTCTTCATGATCCCTGACCATGATATATTCCTTGTTTTGGACTTTACAGCATATTATTGTTGTAATAATTGCAGAACTGTCAGCATTCATCTTCTTCATTCCACTGTGAAACTGACAGAAACGTTGGCACAGTTCAACACAAGTCCTCACAGCAGTTCCTCACAGCAATTCCTTGCTCCTCCATAATTGCTCAATTGAATTACCCACACTGAGCAATCTTTTAGAAATATCTGAACAAATAGGCTACAAGCAATCCTCCAAAATTTTGCACCTTATTCATAATGTGTAACTTGGTTTTTTAATGGTGATGTTAATATCTGATGAAGTATCTCTCAGATCATAGAAGTAATAATATTTCATTTTAATTACGATAATCCATCTTGTGTGGTGAAAAGGCAAATGTATTCTAACTTTTTTTGGAAAAGCAATATTTTTGTTAAGAATCTGAATACAATAATGGAGTAATGGAGTTCAGTACACATACTGTGGAAACAGGTTCACAATTGCTTTATTTCATTGGTATTTTTCTCTTTCAATACATTCGTTACACTCTGTGGAAAGTAGTTGAAATTGCACTCTGTTCATCTCTTCTCTCCTACATTTGAGTCTGTGTCTCTGGTGTGAGATTAGTGGCAGTTCCATGAACCTTAGTTTATATGACACATGAATTTATTAAGTCCCTAATCCATTCAACACGCTTAACCTCTGCACCTTGCATGGATCTTGATGTTAGCTTTATTCAAGTGCATGTCACTATATTTCTTTCTTCTCCAAATGAAGTTAAAGGACATCAGCCACCTACAGACCTTGTCCCACATTGCATATGAAAGAAACATCACGACTGCAGAATTTCTGCTCATAGAATTTCTAGAAGTAGGTCAGGCTACTTTTCTCTTGGTATAGCATACTTATTAAGGTCTTTCATTATCACTTTTTTTTCAAGGTCCCTTATACATTACTCAGTGAATGCTATCTGAGGCATTATGGTGAAATACAGATTAATTAACCCTGGCATTGTTAAGAACACAATCTGTGTTTGTGGTGCAATGGATGGCAGCAGATAGCAGAATGAAGGTTCCTCACCCAATCCCCATGTTCAGTTCCTTGACTGGCTTCAGTCTCATGTACTTGGTCATATGACCCAGATGGGAGATTTGCCAGTTGGCTGAAGTAAAATATATTATAGATGTGTTTGTTTTTAACCTTAAGATTTTTATAACCTGTTTACTTAGTTATAAGATAATAATTTCCAACTGTGGCTCAATTGGTGGCAATCTAGCCTGTACATCCTCTTGCCCAAATCCAAAGATCTTAGATGTGGATTTTTAAAACCAAGAATTACATGTTTCCAAGTGAATGCAGGTGTACTGATAAAAGTTTAACCAGTTTAAAACCATGTAGAAAAACATTAATATAATTTCTGTTCCTTAGCCAGTCACAATCACTATATTCAATGAAACATTGATTTACATTGTTATTTGATAAATCCAAACACATTGTGACTCCTGTTTGATTTATTGGGAAAAGTTGGTCAATCATGAACAGTGGTTCAGGAATAGTACAGATCCTCGACAGAGGATTGACTTAATTCTGAACAATAACTGCCAGCTGCATTGTTTTGAGGCCACTTAGATGTAAGGAAAGATGAAGTCAGCATTGTTCCGAAAGACTATAGGGCTGCTCTCTCATTAGAAAAAGATGCCTGGTGATGGTTTAACCTGAGGGTCACCAGGGGAGGGTTTTATAAGGAAAATCCTTCATGGTAATCTCAGCCAGTGTGGGAATTGAACCCATGCTGTTGGTATCACTCTGCATCACAAACCAGCCATCCAGCCAACTGAGCTAATTAACCTCCTGTTCAGGTGTAACAAATGTTCAGCGAGGAAAAGAGATGTTAATTCTTTCAAATGCAAGAAACATGAAACATATTTTGCAGTGTAAATTCCATTGCTTAGATACTAAAACAAGAGGAAAAGGTGGGGTCTGTGGCTGTTATTTATTTTGTTTGGATTTCCATCTGTTATTTAATTGCTAGAAAATTGAGCAGGCATCCTTGGGTATGCAATATTCCCAATCATTTTCATTTATATACTTCGCTCAGGTGATCCAGTGTACTGAGGAAATGGAACATGAAAATCTGTTCTATTGGTACACAACATGTTAAATCTGGGAAAACTAAGAAATATATTCTGTTTTCTTGATTCACAGGGTTCTGAAGAACCAAAGCTAAAGTCTGAGCACATCTGTACACTTGTGGTTAGTTTGCGGGAGTTTGTGAGATTAATTGATCGTAAAATCATCTCTGCCACCCTTTCCAAGCTGAAGTTGGAGTTGGATTTTGACAACCATGCCATTAGCCAGATTCAGATGGTGCTCTTTGGCTTCCAGGAAGCTGTAAGTTCTCATTTGTTTACTTTAACAAGAAATCTTTTCTTTAGAAAGTCTTTATATCCACTGGTTGTGAAGGCCCTGTATGAGTTTATGCTGTTTCAGCCTAGATACTAATGAATATAGATCTAAAAGTCAGAGACCCCACTGTGGCTTATGTGAATAATCCCAAAGTGGAGGCTGAGGTCTGAGAGCAGGGGCCTGGAAGCATGTGTTCAAGGACCATTTTGCTGAGGCTGAGAGAGGACGCCCAGAGTCAGGGGCAGCCCTTTTACCAAAACCAGAGGCTGTGTGGTGAGCTGCCTTTTTATAGAGGCTGCCATCTTGCCACCAAGTTTCAGTAGGATGATGGAAAGTGAGAGGCCAGATGGGGAATGGGGAGAGATATGAAAGCCACAGGGGGAATTGGTAGAATTGTGGAGACTGCAAGGGGAGGAGTGGGAGGAAGACAGAGGCTGCAAGGGTGATGGGGAAGGGAGATCCATTTCAAAGTTGTCAGCAAAGGAATCCTCTGCTAACTGGGAGCCAGGAAGACCTGAAATCACTGGGGCAGCAAATTCCTTGCAAATAAAGATAGAATATCTAGATTAAGGCTGCCTATGTACCAATGCAAGAATAGGGAAACATTAAACAAATACTCTAGTAATATTCACTGTCAATTATTAAATTTAATATTGAGATCTGAGGTGCAGTAAAAAAAGTACTAATCACCTTGTTATGTATTCTAACTTTGTAGATAAACAATGGAAACACATTAGCTGTGGTCTTTCTGTCTAGTATATAACATTGAAAAACAGTGACAGACTATGAGGTGTCTCTATCACCCTTCACAGTGCACAAAACTGTGTAAGATGGTGAAGGGGGTTGAATCAGTATTCACTCAGGTAGATGGGATGTGGTAATCAAGAAAGGAAACAGAAAGTTCTAACTTTCAACCGGTCTGAGGAAGGTGTATTTCGGATAATCCCTTTTTATGTGCAGATGAACTCTTTTTGCTCATGGGAGACTTCAATATGCAGGTGGACTGGGTAAATAATGTTGTTAGTGGATCTAAAGAAAGGGAATTCATGGAATGCTTACAGGATGGCTTTTTGGAACAGCTTGTCATGGAGCCCACAAGAGAGCAGGCTATTCTGGACCTAGTGCTTTGCAATGAACCAGACTCTATAAAAAGATCTTAAAGTAAGGGAATCCTTAGGAAGTAGCGACCATAATATGATAGAGTTCAGTCTGGAGTTTGAAAGGGAGAAGGCAAAATCGGATGTAATGGTGTAACAGTTGAATAAAGGTAATTATGAGGGCATGAGAGAGGAACTGACTAAAATAGACTGGAAGCAGAGGCTAACCGGGAAGACAGTAGAGCAAAAATGGCAGGAGTTTGTAAGTATAATTGAGGACACTGTACAGAGGTTAATTCCCAAGAAAAGAAAGATTAACCGGGGAGGGATTAGACAACCTTGGCTGACAAAGGAAGTCAGGAAATGTATTAAAGAAAAAGAGAGATCCTATAAAGTGGCTAAGAACAGTGGGAAATCAGAAGATTGGGAAGGATACAAAAGCAAACAGAGGACAACAAAGAGTGTAATAAGAAATGAGAGCATCAAATATGAAGGGAGAATCCTGGACCAGCATTCCCAGGTCCCTTTGTACTTTGGCTTTATGCATTTTCTCACCGTTTAGAAAATAGTCCATGCCTGCATTATTTTTTCCGAAGTGCAAGACCTCACAATTGCTCATGTTGGATTTCATCAGCCATTTCCTGGACCATTCTCCTAAACTGTCTAAATCTTTCTGTAGCCTCCCCACCTCCTCAGAACTACCTGCCTGTCCACCTAACATTTTATCATCGGCGAACTTCACCAGAATGCCCCAGTCCCTTCATTCAGATCATTAATATATAAAATGAACAGCTGGGGCCCAAACACTGAACCCTGCGGGACACCACTTGTCACCAGCTGTCGTTCTGAAAAAGAATCTTTTATCCCAACTCTCTGCCTTCTGTCAGACAGCCAATCCTCAATCCATGCCAGTAGCTCACCTCGAACACAATGGTCCTTCACCTTAATCAGCAGCCTCCCATGAGGCACCTTATCAAAGGCCTTTTGGAAGTCTAGGTAAATAACATCCACTGGGTTTCTTTGGTCTAACCTACTTGTTACCTCTTCAAAAAATTCTAACAGGTTTGTCAGGCATGAACTCCCCTTACTAAGTCCATGCTGACTTGTTCTAATCCAACCCTGCATCTCTAAGAATTTAGAAATCTCATCCTTAACAATGAATTCTAGAATTTTACCTACAACCGAGGATGGGCTAATCGGCTTATAATTTTCTATCTTTTGTCTTATTCCTTTCTTAAATAAGGGGGTTACAAACAGTAATTTTCCAATCATCTGGGACTTTTCCTGACTCTAGTGACTTTTGAAAGATTACAACCAACGCCTCCACTACTTCTTCAGCCACCTCCCTCAGAACTCTAGGATGTAGCCCATTGGAACCAGGAGATTTATCAGTTTTTAGACATTTTAGCTTATCAAGTACTTTCTCCTTTGTTCTGGCCACCATACTTGACTCTGCCCCTTGACTCTCCTTAATTGTTGGGCTATTACTCATGTCTTCCACTGTGAAGACTGACACAAAATATTTATTAAGTTCTTCAACTATTTCCTTATCTCCCAACACTAGCCTTCCTGTATCACTTGGATAGGCCCAATCTGTACTTTTGCCTCCGTTTGTTTCTTATGTATTGAAGGAAACTTTACTATTATTGCTAATATTACTGGCTAGTATTTGATCCTCACCTTCCTTATTTCTCTCTTTGTTATCCCCTGTTTGTTTTTGTGGTCTTCTTAATCTTCTGATTTCCCAGTGCTGTTGCCACTTTATAGGTTTTTTCATTTTCTGTGATACATTTCCTGAGTTCCTTCAACAGCCATGGTTATCTAATTCCTTCCCCTGACCAACCCCCTCCCCCCACCTCCCGAATAATTTTTCTTTTCTTTGGGATGTACCTCTATACTGCGTCCTTAATTATACCCAGAAACTCCTGCCATTGTTGCTCTACTATCTTCCCCACTAGGCTCTGTTTCCAGTCAATTTTCGTCGGTTCCTCTCTCATGCCCCTGTAAATACCTTTATTTAACTGTAACACCATTACATCCGATTTTGCCTTCTCTCTTTTGAACTGCAGACTGAACTTTACCATATTATGATCACTGCCTCCTAAGCGTTCCCTAACTTTAAGATCTTTCGTAAAGTCTGGCATGTTACATAGCACTAAGTCCAGAATAGCCTGCTCTCTTGTGGGTTTCATCACCCGCTGTTTCAAAAAGCCATCCTGTAAGCATTCCATGAATTCCCTTTCTTTGGCTCCACCGGTAACATAATTCACCCAGTCCATTTTCATATTGAAGTCCCCCACGATCTCCGTGACCTTGCCTTTCTGACATGTCCTATCTATTTCCCAGTACACCTTGCACCCCTGGTTCTGACCACTGCCGGGACGCTAAATGTCTTCAAGGCCGAGATTGATAGATTCTTGTTGTCTAGAGGAATTAAGGGCTACGGGGAGAACGCTGGTAAGTGGAGCTGAAATGCGCATCAGCCATGATTCAATGGCGGAGTGGACTCGATGGGCCGAATGGCCTTACTTCCACTCCTATGTCTTATGGTCTTATGGTCTAACTTATGCCTGTGCTAGTTAGATACTTTGGTATCTGCAAAATTAATGCTTTCCTTGAGTGAAATGGCTTTCAATTTTTAATGAGATTGTGCTTCCTGCTGTTTCGGAGAGTCGAATTATCAACTCCGATTCAGAAGATAATGTTACTATATACATCACCTAATAAGGAATTTAGTTAGAATGGGAAAACAGCCCCTCAAACAAAAAGTAGCCCTCTTGAAGAACCCCTGAGAAAGAAATATGTCATGCCTTCTTGATAGTTGTCTGATATCCAGTAATGCTCATCGAGCATGGAAAAGAGCAGATTAGAATTTTGAGTCTGCATTTTCCAATGCAATTCTTCAGGGGGTAATTTATCATTGTTTGAAGGCAAATGATTTTGCAGGATAAAGATTTCCTCAGTATCAGCCATGCCACACTGCAGCAACATCTGGAGCCACTGTACTTGGCCCTGTCTACCGAAGGCAGGTAACCTCCAATGCAGAGTGAAATCACCACCAGAAGGCTGAATCCATGGTCATTGCTCACTGGTATTGCTGCTACCAAAACAGCATGAATCCCCCGATCAGAGACTCCAGCTTGGACTGTTCAGACTGACATTATTTGGTATCTTCCAGGATTTAAATAAAATCTCCTGGGCATTGACGCGAACAACTAAGTTGAAAGTTAGAACTTTCTATTTTCTTGTTTGATTAGCACGTCCCATCAAACCGACCCCCTTTCCCGCAAAGCTTGCACAGTTATTTGCATTGTAAAGGATTATAGAGATAGTTGACAGTTTGTCGCCGTTTTTTGTTAGATAGCAAGTGAGAAGATGGACAGCAAATTTCAACAATTCACAGCAAGGGCTGTTGGGTATATTTCTATTTAGATCATGAGCTACATAACAAGAAGTGGAGTATCAACAATTTTAATGTGAGAATAGTCGTGAGCAAGGAATTCTGAAGTGGCAAACAAGACCTATCCCCAAATGTTGAGCAATGTATAACACTATGTGGATATTTGTGTGTGCACGCGTGTGTGCGTGCATGTGGCCTTGTCAAACATTTAGTGAAGTGCATTTAATCTGAATTTAAAAGATTTTCTTCCCTGAGGATTCAACAGAAAAAAAATCATTTCTGTCGCTGCATAGAAATGAACTGACCATCATCTAGATGAGAGGAAATATCTATTAGGAAATTGTCCCCTCAGGGTTGAAAGCATGAAGTAAAGAATGATTTCTGAAAATAAATGATCCTGTTGAGTCTAATGGCTTTTTCATTTTTTGAAATATAATATTACTGTAAATTCAAGTTTTTGGGGGGAGTTTGTTTCCGAACAACCAGGAGACATGCCATACAAGGATTTTAAAGCTTATTCTTTAAGTACTCTGTTCCTGACAACATGCAAGTTGAACACAAACAAAAGCAAAACTGTAAGATAGAGATTAAGACACTGAATTCTGTGTGTTGTGAATGAATTGTGAACTGTATTCAAAGATTAATACATACAACAATTGGCAGCACAGACTTGAGGATATTTAACATTTTCACTAATCTAACTGACCTAGATATGTCAGATTTGCTTTGTCACCCATTCTGTATCAAAACACGAGAGCAAATTGTTCTTGCGTGATAGATTTAAGTGCTCTGATGTACCCTCAGCTTGATAAGTATATTTGCAGATATGATGTTTCCACTTTCGTGCCTATTTTGAAGTTAATTGCATAATTTAAAAAGTAAACGAACACAACATCTGGAAACATTAGATTTCCTCTTTGTTTAGATAAGTTTAAGTCAGCTACAAATACTCAGGACACTACCTTCACAATTGAAGCTTTACTGATAGATTGCATTTATGGTGTATACTTAATGCTGTGTTGCAACTAGAGTAATTAATTATTCTTTTAAACATCTGTGACAAATCCTTGCAGCCATATCCAGCTTCACTCTTTTATTTGAAGGAGAAGGTTGTTGTACATTTTGCCCTTTTATAGTTTTGAGCTTGTTTACAGTAGGGACTGGAAGTGATGTATGAACTCGGAAGTTGAAAGTCCTGCCCATGAAAACAGCCCTTCACATTTTTGAGGGGGCTGATAGGGGTTGGCAAGGGCACATTCCACGAAGACAGACTGACCGTTTAAATCATCAGCTGCCTCCACTCTTATATTGTGTTGGTAGCCTTGCAATGTGAAACCGAAAATGTGCAGAGTAGACCTGTTAAGACCAAATCTGGACTTTGTGCATTTCTTTGAATAGTCAGAATTAGGTACCTCATTTGGATATATAATCTTCAGACACCTTTGGTGACATAAATTGCCTTTTAGAATGGTTAAACATTGTGGTAAATGTATGTAAAAGTGTATAAAATCATTAACTGTCAAGCTAATTGGAAATGTTTAAATCAAATCTGGGACAGCACAGTGGTTCAGTGGCAAACACTGCTGCCTCACAAAGCCAGGGACCCGGGTTCGATTCCATCCTTGGGCGACTGTATGTGTGGAGTTTGCACATTCTTCCTGTGTCTGTGTGGGTTTCCTCCAGGTGCTCCATTTTCCTCCCACAATCCAAAGCCGTGCAGGTCAGGTGAATTGGCCATGCTAAATTACCCATAGTGTTCAGGGATGTGTAGGTTAGGTGCATTAGTCAGAGGTAAATGTCGAGTTATAGGGTAGGGGAATGGGTCTGGGTGGGTTACTCTTCGGAGGGTGGGTGTGGACTTATTGGGCCAAATGGCCTGCTTCCACACTGTAGGGATTCTATTCTCTGAAATATCAAAGATATCAAGAGGGCATGTCAAACACTCATAGGGAGCTGTCTGGATAATTAGAAGTCCCTGCCCTTTAAATATGGGGAATGAAGGTCTGGAGTGTCTAAAAAAAGGTCATTGCTGGCTGTTTTACTCTGATGGATGCCTGAGAGCTGCTATTATTGGATTCCTGCTGCCTGACTTATTTCTTAACCAGTCATTATTGTAGCAGGGAGCCTGACATTTCGGTTGGTCAACACCTCCAGCTGGATTCTTTAAAATGGGACTATAAATGAATTCCAATAGTTGTAATAGGAAACTGCATCTGTGAACAAAGTTTGTTTAAGGCATGATACAGGTAAAAGAATGTAAATGTAGTAAAGTGATCATTATGAATTCTGTCATGCAGTGAGGTCCATTACACACTTATAACATTTTTCGATTTCATGTCCATGTGTCCTGAGGTTTGTCCACAACTTGTGGGCAAAAATCCAGGACTAATTGTCACAAAGATCATGATGTTATAATACAACGTTTGAAAACAAAAACAATGTTTAAAATCTCAAAAGCGTTAATTGCTATAAATTCCCAGCAGGTTAACCAACATCTGAATAAAAGTAATAACATGATTCAGTTCCGGTGAAGTGTTCCACTAAAATTTGATTTTTTTTATTGTGGGGGTGGGCATCACTAAATAAACCTGCACTATAACACAGCAAAGAAACTGCACATTATGATAGAAAGGTACTGTGTAGAAGAGATACTAAAGAATCTATGTGTCCTTTGAGCATTTTGATCTGATTGCCTAACTACATGGGCTCAATTATGCTTAGCTATGTTTTCCTATGGTAACATGGAAGATTTTCAGGAAATATTAACAAAAGTAATTTTATAATTTCTTGACATTAGGTAAATAAAGTCCTGAGAACCCATAATATAAAACCTCACTGGATGTTTGCTTTGGATAACATCATTCGCAAGGCTGTGCAGACAGCTATTACCATTCTTGTACCTGGTGAGTCATTGTTGTTCCAGCAGGTGTCTGGGCTACTGGAGAATTCCAGTTTCAAGTATTACTAATTGTATTGTTATTCTGTTATGAGTTCATCTAATTAATAATTTTAGTAGTACCAGTTGGTATAATAAAGAATCTGTTGAAGTGCTGTTATGTGACTTTTTTAAAAATGCATAATTTTGTGTACAATCAAGTAAGCTAATTAAACAGAAATACTATGTGTGTAACCAGTGATAAATTCGTTTTCATTGGTGCTTTTCTTTCGAACTTGAACAGACTTTTCAACTTCTGCAGGGGTACTTTTGGATTCAATACTTGTAGGATCCACTCAAATTCTTCCATCACTTTCCTATTGAATAAAAAGGCTGTGTTATAGTACAATAAAATGGATCTCTTGTCAAGTTGTATTAGTTGAAAGTTTCATTTTATTTCCTTACTAAAGCACTACATCAGATATTGAACCGACATAATTCATGTCTCACTGGAGAGAAGCTGAATAGAAACAGGAAAAATACTTCAGAATACAACCAAATAGATTTCAAACATCCCTGTGCCATCCCAGTGCTAGCACAATTGATCTAAACCTTTTTTGCACTTCCTTTAAAACTGTGCCTGTACTTCTCCCTATTTAGCCTACTTTCTTGGAGGTATAAGCCATCACAACGTAAAGGCTGACACAAAGGACTAAAAGACCAAGCATTAAGTTGAAGTGGATTATTAGATCTATAATGAATAACCAATATCAATACTTGTTTTCAACAGGAACTTCCTCAAGTCTTTTCCCATTTTTTTTTTGCTTGATTGTTTTTGCCATTGCTTTGATAATAGACCATCACAAACCCCTCAGAGACATGCAAAAGCAATTTCTGCTGAAGTTACAGTGGCTGGTCGCCAGAATACCTGAAAAAGAATTCTGACCTTTCTCGTCATTTAATTGTGGCAATATTATTCTTACAACATTTATTATGTAAGTCAGGCGTTGTTACTTTGCAGGCTGAAAATGTTGATTAATTAGCCAGTTTTGCATAATATAGCATGCACCTAAATTTTCCTGTAATATTTTCAAGAAACTAGAACTGAATATTCCATTGTCTGAAAATATCTAGTCAAAAATTAAGTTTAACTTAATTTGAAGTTCAGCAGTTCTTTTAAATGACAGAACTGTCATTTCTAGATAGAACTGTAATGAATTGATATGGTATGCTATCAATGTCTTTGTATAGAACTGAGACCACATTTCAGCCTCGCCTCTGGGAGTGATGCTGCAGACCAAGAAGAAGCAGATGATGAGGATGATGAAGACCACAATAAGCCTATTCATTCTCAAACTCGGCGGCCAAGTGCTGTGCATGAGGACCCAATACCAACTTCTGGTGTTAGTACCCTGAGTTCAACATTGTCCCATGACTCCCAATATGTACACAGGTCCTTGAGTATGCAGTTGGGAAGACTTAAATTAGAAACCAGCAGGTAAATCTCAATATCTCAAATGTGTTGATAAAAATTTTGTAATTTTATTAAGTCTGGTCTGATATGATTTGATTTGCACTCTTTATGTTGTTTCCTGAACATCTTCAGATCCCATTTGAAAAGACAGGCAATATCCTCAACAGTAATTACTTGAATAGTTTCGATCATGCTATAGTATTTCAGTAAAAGGTGTTGTTATGCAGATCCAGTTGTCTTTTTCACTATAATTAAGATGTCTGTGTCAGGGAAGGAAAATTTACAAGTTGGTGTCAGAATGAAAATCTTCCTCCACCAAAAGCAGAAATTTCTGGAGGAATTCAGCATGCTGATCAGTATCTTTGGAGCAGAACCAGAGTACATTTTGAGGCCAGTAACCCTCCTTCAGAATATTCAGACTAAAGCTGAAGAAGAGCACTGGACTTGAAATATTAACTCTGCTTTCTCTCCACAGCTGCTGCCTGACCTGATAAGTTTCTTCAGCAATTTCTGATTTTCTTGGTTTATATTATTGGAAACTTCCTGCCTGATTCAAAATTATCCAAATGTTCCTGTTATTGTTTTGAGATTATGATGACTGTGGATATGGTGATTTGTATGCCCCATTATCCAGCTTCTCCTCCCATTTAGCCCATATCACAGAATCATACAACATTGTAGAAGGCCAATTAGCACATTGTCCCTGTGCCATCTTTTAAAAGTGATATCCAATTTCTATTAATTCCCTGCTTTTTTTTTGTTGCACTGAGGAATTTTTCCTTCAAGTGTTTGTCCAATTCATTTCTGCAAGTTGCTATTGAATCTACTTCCATCTCTTTCATGTACTGAATGCCAGATTACAACATCCCACTATGTAAATTTTTTTTCATCGCACATCTGTTTCTTTTGCCACAGTTTCCTTAAATCTGACTTTTCCTTACTGACCCTTCTGTAACTAGAAACAGCTTGTCTTTAAATTCCATTAAAACAATTCATAATTGAACAATTTCTGTTTTGTGAAGTGATCTTGAAGACCTGTCTCTCTAAACTCTCCTTTTCTAAATTCCATCTTTATGGGATCTATTCTTTGTTGGAATTGATTATTTGATTACTAAAATTACAATTGAGGATGCGTCATGTTTGAGATTAGGGGAAATCACTTGAAGTAGAGGTTTTTCTCTGCATCTTCCAACAACCACATAATATGGTGTGATATTGACAAGATAGATGGCACAGAATTAAAAAGTATGACTGCCAACCTGATTGGCATCATCTTCACCTTTTATAAAAAAGTAGTTTCCAGAATAAATAACCCCACTTGTCCATCTGCACAAAGGCTCTTTCTCAGGAGGGAGCAGTTGAGAAATTGATACCGATTGATCATTAAGCTTTAATTTAACAGATCAAAATTAACAACAGTTAATTGCAGAGGTCCTCAAGTCTCACAAGGCAGGTGAAGGAGATATTTAATATAACTGTATCAACAATACTATACAGGTATATAAATGTGTGTGCGCAATATGTGGTTTATCTAAAATCTATTAAGATGGAATGTGCATGCATGGACGGCAAAAGGTAATGTATCTTGCACTTTCCAATAAATGGAAGAAGAATTTCAATTTGTGTTTTTCAAACAAATGTGCACCAGGGTAGAATTTATATTTAGTGCACATGTATTTTGTTCAGCCTTAGAAGCTAGTGAAAAAGTCCAAGTTAAATATGGATTTTAAAATTGCTTCCTAAAATGCAATTCACAATGTTACAGATTTCATATTCTTTCTGTAGGCTTTTGGAAGAGCTTGTTCAGAAGGAAAAGGATTATCAGGTTCTTCTTCACCAGGCTATTGAAGAAAAGGAGCAGGAAATTAAATTGCTGAGATTGAAGTCACAACCCATAGGTAAATCTTGAGCAAGATGACCCCACACATAAAAGTATTACACATATTTTTATTTGCCAGGCGCTCTTTAATCTTTTACCCTTTTAAGCATTAGTTTTAACCTGCTTTAAAAAAGGTATCCTTGAAATAAGTCCAAACTCAACTTGGAGTAAAGAGGACAGTGTTGTCTGTATTAGGATTGTTTCTTGAATAGGAAGGTACTGAGGAGAGCAACAAACAAGCCTGCTTCACTCTGACTTCATTAGTAGCTGCAGTATGTAACCTGCTTTCGTCAACAAAAAAACAAAATGGAAGGTTTTTTAAAAAAATGATGGTGAATGAGGAGAAACAAGAGTGCTTTATGGATAATTGATATCCTGGCATTGATTTGAAACTTTTTTCAGAGGTGGCAATGTGCCTTACCAATGCCTTGCTGCTGGTTTCAGTTTTAACCCACTGCTTAATGTTCAGAACATTGTCACTAAGAAGCATTTCTATCAAATAATGATATCATATAATAACTGAGGGGCTCCACATCTTCTGCTCCACAGAGGTTCTCATTAACCTGTATTATGACATATTTCTGGAACCCAGGACCTCTGGCCCAGAGATAGGGACACTACCATTGTGCCACAGGAGCTCCTAAACTTTCTTCAGTTTTTTTTTAATCAACCTGTTCAAAGATATCATTACATCTATCTGGAGCAAGCAGGATTTGAACCTGGGCCTCCTGTCTGAGGGGTAGGGACACCACCACAAAGATCCATGAAAGACGACTGGTGGTGAGTTTAACCTGAAGGGCACCACACCTCTGGTGAGGTTGAGAAGGCAGGATCTTCATGGGAACTGAAGGCACGCTGTTACCACCACTCAGCATTGTAAACCAGCCACGCAGCCAACTGAGCTAACTGACACCCTTTAACTGACTTTGCTGCAGGAGTTCCATATGGCTATTATTTTTTAAATCAATCTATACAGAGATATTATTATACAACTCTGGAGCAGATGGGATGGGAACTCAGCCCTCCTGATCCAAAGGTAGGAACACTGCCATTCCCATGCAAGAGCTCTCATCTGTTCGAGATATATTTAATCAACCAATTCAGACATGTTATGACACACCTTTAGAATAGGTAGGACTAGAACCCAGGCCATCAAGCTCAGTGATAACAATACTACCTTTCTTCCACAAGAGTCTTGTCATCCCTTGAATCAGATAAACAAGAAGGCTAATGGAATAGGGAGGTCTTACTGCAACTGTAAAAGGTACTGGTGAGACTATATCTGGTTTTGGTCCCCTTATCAAAGGCATGATATCATTTCATCGGAGGCAGTTCAGAGAAGTTTCATTAGAATGATCCCTGATATGGAGGAATTGTCTTATGAGCAAAGGTTAATCATGTTGGGACTCTACTCACTGGAGTTTAGAAGAATGAGAGATGATCTCCTTGAAACATTTGGAATTCTTAATGGGCTTGACAGGGTAAATGCTGAGATATGTTTCACTTCATGGGAGAGTCAAGGAACAGAGGAAATAGTCTTAGAATAAAGAGATGAGAAGGAATTCCTTCTCTCAGCGGGCTGCATACCTTTAGAACTCCTTGCTACAGAGAGCTATGGGGCAGAGACCCTGAGCTCGATTGATTCTTGTGGAATCCAGGGTTACAGGGCAAGGGGCAGGAAAGTGGATGTGAGGAATGTTGGATCAGTCATGAACTTAGTGAATAGCAGAGCTGGCTCTAGGGGCCAAATAGCCTACTCCTGTATCTCTCTCTTATACTCTTATGGTCTTTATGCTGCAAGCAAGAGAACTGGATCCAGCCTACAGTCAACTGAGTCACCATACTATAAAATGAATTCCGTTTGTTTTCATGAATTATCATTTGACTGTCCTCTCCTTCCTCAACCTGTAATATGGTTTGTGTGTGTTTTTAAGGGGAAGGTTGGACTTTGCCATGTGTGGAATTCATAATTCTTTTTAAGAATAATAAAACTAACCTCTTTCTTGGTCAAACTCAAGACAATCTGTCCAATTAGTTATTTTGTGATCATAGTGGGTGAACAATGCAATACGCAGTGAATTAGCAAGTATAACCTGTTCAAACAAAAGCCAGTGGACAAAAGAGAAGCAAAAGCAAGGAGTCATTCAACATCTGCTCAGCTGATCATTACCATATTAATTTCTATGGAGCTATTCTTTTATACTGTTAAATGTTCACCAGACATATGGTAAAAGTATCATGTATCTCTGTAAACATTAGTATGTTGCAATTCAAGTGAACCAATTGCAAATGACAGGAGTAACAAAATTAAGCAACAACTTGCCTAGCATATTTCAAATAGTAAAATGTCTCCTGAGGCCCTTCACATGAGCACCAGAAAAGAACTTCTAATACTGACCGTCATGTAAGGAGGCAATGGGTCAAATAATTGAAAGGTTGGTCATAGAGCTAGATTCTAAGAAATGTCTTATGGGATGAAAACAGGAAAGAGTAGCAGTGAGATGTAGGAAGGGTATTCCAAAGATTGGGGATTATGCATGACCACCAATGGGAGAGCAATTAAAATTCAGAATGCACAAGAGGCCAGAGTTGGAGGAGCACAGATGATCTGAAGGAAGTGGGGTGCAGGAGGAGATTATAGTGGTGGGTCCCAATTCCCAGTGAAGTCACTCTTCCTCCAATGCTCTCTGCTTCACTGTTGAGTATCCCTCCTTGAAAATCCTTATTAGTCACATCTTCTGCTTGCTCCTTCTTTGGGTTATTTTTCATATTATCTTTGTACCTTTGTGAACACGTTTAGAGTTTTTTCTGTATGAAAGGTAAATATAAATTGCAAGTCATTATTGCTCTGCTACAGCTCAAATAAATTGATATATAAAATGGGCAACTGCAAGAGTTGTCAACCATGAACAAACAAAATAATGTTGTGAAAGCTTATCATTTTACACTCATCAAAACAAGTGTAGGAATGCCAAATTTCAAACGGTCACGACAGTTTGTACCATAGGAAAATAGCTGGCAAGTTGACTCTGAGGTATTATCATGGAGAAAGCAATGGGGAATTATAAGTTCCTTCTGCTCCTGGATTGTTTTTAAAAAATGATGCAAGACTGACATATTCCTTTAGTTTTGATAGTGTGGTGCTGGAAAAGCACAGCAGGTCAGGCAGCATCCGAGGAGCAGGAGAATTGATGTTTCGGGCAAAAGTCCTTAATCAGGAATGGGGCTGTGAGCTGAGGGGGTGGTGAAATAAAGGGTGGCTACGAGCCGAGGGGATGGTTTATTACACCATCCCTTCGGCTCACAGCCTCATTCCTGATGAAGGGCTTTTACCCAAAACGTTGATTTTCCTGTCCTTAAATGCTACCTGACCTGCTGTTCTTTTCTCGCACCAAACTATTGAGTCTAAACTCTGGCGTCCACGGTCCTCACTTTTGCCTATATTTCTTTAGTTTGTAGAGGATGGATTCTTGCATGTGAATGTATGTCACTTCTAGTAAGCATAAATAAGCCACGTTATAAGCTAAACTCATTATTTAAAATTGGTTATTATAATAGGTATCATCACATTCAGGATTATTCAGAAAGTGTTATCCAATCATTAAGTCACATTTTTGTTTTGGGTGTTGCAAGCTCAAGCTGATTATTTAAGGTCTATGCCATGCCTGTTTCAAAAAAATTGAAGTAACATGCTATTTGGTTTAGCGAATTGTTCAGACAGCCGATATAGCTGAAGCCAGCACTGAATTTCATACATGATGTTCCTGAATTGGGTGGTAGACTGAATGTCTTTTTGGACATCCTGCTGATGCAAATTACTATGCACAGTTCAATGCAGAATAGTAGCACTGATTTACTGAGTCTATTGTTCAAACTTTTGTAAATGTTGCCTTTCCAGGACAATTTGAGGTAAACAGGATATTTTTCAGATCGGTACTTTTGGTGAGATATTGATGACTTTTGGCCCTTTCAAGAATTTGCACAATGTGAGGTGAACAATTGTCTGATCAGGAGATGCCTTTTTAAAAAATGCATTAGTCCAGGATTCATACCTAACTACACTGAGAAAATGACAAGAGTTTCAAATCAGGAAGGTATATGACTTGAAGGGGAACTTTCAAATGGTGGTGTTCTTTGGCATCTGCTACCCGTGTCCTTCTAAGTGGTCCTGGGTTTGGAGTGTGCTGACGAAGCAGTTATGGTAAATTGTTGGAGTGCATCATGTAGATGGTAGTGCTGCCACAGTGTATTACTGGTGAAGGAAATAAATATTTTAAATTGGTGATGGGATACCAGTCAAATTGGCTATTTTATCTTGGTTGATGTTGAGCAATTTGTATGATACAAATGCTATCGGCACAAACCTGAATGGTAGCCATGTCTTGCGAATATGGGCGTGGACTGCTTCAGTGTCTGAAGAGTTGAAGGTAGTGCTGAATATTGCGCAGTCATCAATGAACATTTATTCTTCTGGCCATATTAAGGAAGGAAGGTTTTGTGGACAGGACAAACCTTAACATGCTTTAACATTGCTGGATAGGTGTCTGGATTGTAACTGTGCTGATACAGCTTGATTAGAGGCAATGGCTAGTTCTGAAGCATACGTTATCAGTACTACTACTGGAATGTTATAACGTCCATAGCCTTTACAGTGTTCAGTATGTAGTAGCCTTAAGCTATTTCTTGATATCATGTGGGTTGAATTGAATTGTTGAAGACTATCATCTGTGATCCTGCACACTTGAGACATTCACACAGCACTTTGAACAGCAGATAATTGCAAGGGGTTTGGCCCTGTCTTTTGTAGTGGTGTCCGTCATATTGACCAATGGGATGGAGAGGCAATGTCATAATGTTTTTGTCACTTGACTATTAATCTGCAGACCCAGGTCTGAGGGACCAGTATATGAATCTGACCATAGCAGATGTGTAGTTTGTTTTTTTTATAAATCTGGTATGAAAAGTCTCATGATGACCATGAAGCCATTGTCAATTGTCATAAAAATCCATCTCGTTCACTAATTCCAATTAAGGAAGGAAAATTGCAGTCCTTGCTTAGTCTGGCCTATATATGACTTGAGACCAACAGCAATGTGGTTGACTCTTAAATGCCGTTTCAACTAATCTAGAAAGCCACTCAGTTACATCAAACCACTAAAATGTCTGCAAGAAATTAGACCAGACAGACCGTCTGACACCAATCTGGGTACCCTAAAGACAATGGAAATGACCCAGCAGAGTCTTCCTAAGCAACATGTGGGGGCTAGTGCCAAAATTGGGAGAGATGTGTCTCAAACTAATCAAACAGCAATGTGACATTATCTTACTGAAGAAATAAGACATTAAAGACCATGTCTCAGATAACATCACCATCCGTGGATTTGTCTTGTCCCACCAACAGGACAGACTCAGCAGAGGTGATGGCATGCACTGGTACATAGCCAGGAGGATGTTGCCCTGGAAGCCTTCAACATTGACTCTGGACTGCATGACTTCTCCATGGCCTCAGGTTAAACATGGGCAAAGGAATTTCCCTTTAACCAGCCCTTGTCAATTGATAAATTATAACTCCCCTTTGTTAAGAATCATTTGGATAAAGCACTAATGGTTGCAAGGCTGCAGAGTATACTCTTTGTGGGGACTTCAGTATCCTTAAAGTGTGGCTTGGCAGCACTGCTGACAAAGCTGGTTATACCTGCTCAACTGGGTCAACAACAGATGGTGAGGGAAAAAACACATAACTTCATTCTCACCATCTGCTTGTCGCAGGTGCACCTTCCATGACAGTATTGGTGGGAGTGAGCAACACACAGTCTTTATGGAGACAAATCCTGTTTTCGCATTCCTTACAAACACTGTGGGAAGCCAGAGAAGTAATTGCTGGGCCTCTTGCTGAGATATTTGTATAATCAATAGTCACAGGTGAGGTGCTGGAAGACTGGAAGTTGGCAAACGTGGTGCCACTGTTTAAGAAGGGTGGTAAGGACAAGTCAGGGAACTATAGACCGGTGAGTCTGATGTCGGTGGTGGGCAAGTTGTTGGAGGGAATCCTGAGGGACAGGATATACATGTATTTGGAAAGGCAAGGACTGATTAGGGATAGTCAACATGGCTTTGTGTGTGGGAAATCATGTCTCACAAACTTGATTGCGTTTTTTGAAAAAGTAACAAAGAGAATTGATGAGGGCAGAGCAGTATATGTGATCTATATGGACTTCAATATGGCATTCGACAAGGTTCCCCATAAGCAAGTTTAGATCTCGTGGAATACGGGGAGAACTAGCCATTTGGATACAGAACTGACTCAAAGGTAGAAGACAGAGGGTGGTGGTGGAGGGCTGTTTTTCAGACTGGAGGCCTGTGACCAGTGGAGTGCCACAAGGATCGGTGCTGGGTCATTTACATAAATGATTTGGATGCAAGCATAAGAGGTACAGTTAGTAAGTTTGCAGATGACACCAAAATTGGAGGTGTAGTGGACAGCGAAGAGGGTTACCTCAGATTACAACAGGATCT
>NC_057712.1:92296805-92310677 GCF_004010195.1 Chiloscyllium plagiosum
GGCCACTGTTGGAATATTGCATGCAATTCTAGTCTCCTTCCTATCAGAAAGATGTTGTGAAACTTGAAAGGGTTCAGAAAAGATTTACAAGGATGTTGCCAGGGTTGGAGGATTTGAACTATAGGGAGAGGCTGAACAGGCTGGGGCTGTTTTCCCTGGAGCATCGGAGGCTGAGGGGTGACCTTATGGACGTTTACAAAATTATGAGGGGCATGAATAGGGTAAATAGGCAAAGTCTTTCCCCTGGGGTCGGGGAGTCCAGAACAAGAGGGCATAGTTTTAGGGTAATAGGAGAAAGATATAAAAGAGACCTAAGGGGCAACTTTATCATGCAGAGGGTGGTGAGTGTATGGAATGAGCTGCCAGAGGAAGTGGTTGAGGCTGGTACAATTGCAATATTTAAGAGGCATTTGGATGGGTATATGAATAGGAATGGTTTGGAGGGATATGGGCTGGGTGCTGGCAGGTGGGATTAGATTGGGTTGGGATAGCTGGTCGGCATGGACGGGTTGGACCGAAGAGTCTGTTTCCATGCTGTACATCTCTATGACTCTATGACTTGACTACTATATTCAGAAGGATAAGGAGACACCACCACTTGCAAGTTCTCCTTCAAGTCACTCACCATCCTGACCTGAAAATATATTGCCGTTCTTTCAGTGTTGCTGGGTCAAAATCCTGGAACACTCTCCTTGACAGTATTGTGGATATACCAATATCGATGGTTCAAAAAGGATGGCTGACCACCATCTTCTGAAGGGCAAGTAGAAATGAGCAATAAATGCTGACCCAGCCAGCAAAGTTCACATCCCCTGAATGAGTAAAAGAAAAGATAAAACTGAACAGTGGATGCTGGAGATCTAAAACAAAAGCAGAAATTTGTCCAGAACAAAAAAGGGTCACTGGACTGAAAAATGTTAACTCTGTTTTCTCTTCACAGATGCTGCCAGACTTGCTGAGTTTCTCCGACAATTTTAATTTTTCTTTATAAGAGGAAAGATAGTTTGAGTACAATTTGTGTGACAAGCTTGCAAGATGAGCAGAAGACTAGGGTCCTATTTTTAAGATTGCTGGTGAAGGTAGGCTTGTAACAGTAACCAAATTGTTTGCTTGTTTGCCAAATTACATACTTTTTACTTTAGGTGAAACTATTATGCATTTCAGGAAGGAAAAATATAGAAGGAGCTCAATGTTTTTAAAGTTTTAAATAGTGTAATTTTAATAGACTAATTTTTCAGTGCACTTTTCCCCAACTTGTCAAAATGTGTTTCTAGATGCAGCCAAAGTTGGCTTTCTTTTGACTGAAGTAAACTTTGATTCTTTGTACTTTTATTGACAACTTCCTAGTTTTCACTAAATTCCTGTTTTCATTTTTTACAATAGACCTGCCTGTTCTGTCAGTGTGTCGCTATGATTCTTCTCCAGTGAACACTGGAGATCCTGAGCTTATTGATTGGTTGAGAGAACATGGAGCTGATGAAGATACAATAGATAGGGTAAGAAAGTATTTGTTAATATATAGGCAGGAAGTCTGTATTTCAAATTGCTCTTTTAGTGTGTTTTGCTTTAAAGTAAGGATGTTATTAGCACCAGAAATTGTGTTAAGTGTCACAAGATTCATTACAACATTTTCTGCAGCATATGTTACCTAATTGGTGCCATTTTTGCATGACCTTTCTCTGACCTGAGGACACATCAAGGCTTCAGATATGTGTCCCACCATAATCTGAGGTGTTCACCAGATTGACTCTGCCCACAAAATATCTGCTGGAGCTGCCACTGTCCTAAAACAATTGTCACCCAGCTGCAGTTAACTCCACTCTCCTCCAAGAGGCTACCATCAAACACAGGGCCTGCTTGAATAGACGAGAGCTGCACCTCCCAACCAGCAGGGCACCAGCCATTTCCAAGCTTGAAAGCTCCCCCTTCTGGCCAGTGGGATGCTGCCAACTTCAGAGTTCAGTAATTCTCCTCCCCTCTCATCCACCTCAGCACCCCCATCCCCACCACCACCACCAGACAGCCCATGAGACGTCTGACTGCATCTTCCTAACTCATGGAGCACTGGCCATGCCAAAGCTTGACAACACCCTGCCTTCCCCCAAGGTCAGAAGTCACATGACACCAGATTATAGTTCAACAAGTTTATTTGAAATCACAAGCTTTTAGTCCACTGCTTCTTTGGCAGTTGAAGTTGACTTTTTTATGTTTTTTAATGCTAACTCCATTTCCAACATAGATTCCAATGGGAATCAATTCTTCACTGAGTCTTTTATATTGTATTTTTAGGAATACAATCCCAGCTGTAAGTGAGGACACCCTGTATCATCTCCAGGATACTAGTATGGTGCAATACCCTATTCATCTGTGCATTAAACTGGACTATCTTTTGCTATCACCAGTAGTGTCATTAGGGTGGTATTAGACTGGCTGCATATTGCACACCTCTCCATGTTTTCCTTTAGATATTTTCTATACAACCTGTTCTGTAGAGCAGGTAGGACTTGAACCCAGGCCTCATCCTCCAGAGATAAGGACATTACCACTGCACCACAAGACCCTCCACATTTTCCTTTACATTTACTTCTACAGCAGCCAAAGCAGATGCAAAGGCTGCTTCAGATGTCCTTACTCATAATATGGAATATCAGCATATCAACTGCAAAAGTGCTAACCAGCAGCCATTGTGAGATCAACTCTATTTTGTTTGCCTGAGATGGTGAATTGCTGAGGCACTGTTACATATGCAACACTGCATGCAGAGATAACTGATGTTGGATGTAATTGAGGAAGATTAAGTATGGATACTACCACATTTGTAGTAGCAATGTTATGAATATAGATTATTAATCTTGAGCAACATTTGTTTTTCATCCAAATATCACCAATAACTTTAAGTGAACATTCAGATGATAGTGTGCATGTTATGAAAGATGTGATTAATGCATGTAGATAATGTGCTTTAATGTTTTCATACTGCTGCTTCATCTTGCAAATACGATTCTTCTGTGTTAAACTAAGCTTGTGTGACATGTTTATAATCATTATTGTATTGCTAGATAAAATAATTGGCTCAATTCTACAACGTACATAACAAAACTATTATTTTTAATGTAGGCTATAATAATCATATCCGAAATGCATAATTCCTGTAATTCAGCACTTTGATGTGTGACAAGTTATTGTGACCATAAATGTTTCTTTTCTTATCTCATCATTCAGTTTGTGGCAGATGATTATAATCTGATTGACGTTCTCCACTACATGACAAGAGATGATTTGAAGTGCTTGAGATTGAGGTAATGTATTTATTTGGCTGAGCTACTGTAATGCTATTTCTAGGAAGTCTGACACCCAGAAGGGGGAAAAGGAGGAGTTGGTGAATTAAGAGAGAAGATTATGTGTTTAAATTTTTGGGAGTACTTGTGTCTGGAAACATCTATAAAGAGAGAAAAATAAAGTTTACATTTTCCAATCTGACATGTTAACTCTTTATCCGTTCTCAAAGATGCTGCCTGGCTTGCTGAGTACTTAGATATTTTTTACTTTTATTTCAGATTTTCAGCATCCCACAGTGCTTTGCTATTGTACTGACATAAATGTAGCTTCACCCTGCATTCTGTAATTTCTGTTTAATGTGACTTGTTTTGATTTCTCTTTTCAAGAAACATAGGAACTCCATTCTGATTTACTTACAATTGCTCACTTACAATTTGGTCAATTTCAAAAAAAACGTTGCAACTCTAAAGAATCATGGAATAGCTGTGGCACAAATAGAAACCATTCAAACCATTGTTGTGCAGGTGCAATTTAGGATGTCTTGTCTAATGGGAAACTATAAAACTATGAAACCATTAGATGTAAGAGTAGAAGGCGGCCATCCAGTCCATCATGTCTGCTCTGCCTTGAAATTAACTGATCTGATAACCCACAACTCTGTTTTTCTGCCTCTTCCTCGCAACCCATGATTCCCTTACTCTCTGCCTTGAATACTCTTATTGACCCAGCCTTGACAGCAGAAAAGAATTTCACAGATTTACTGCCCACTGAGAAAAGAAATTCCTCATCACTGTTGTAAATGGGCGACTGATTATTTTTAAGGACATGGCCTCTAAGGGGACCCAAATTTAAGAAAATAATGAGAATTTGTTTTGAGGATTGCAAGCCATTGGAACTCTTTTCATCAACATTGGATTGATGAGAATGTGAAGTAATCAGTTCAACCATTATATTACTGAATGGCTGAGTGGGTTTGAGGGGCAGAATGATCTATGCCTGCTGCTACTTGTATGTGCTTGCATATGAATGGTAGCTAACTACATTCCCTCCTTCTTTCTCTGTAGCCCTATAGATTTCTTCTGTTCAAGTGCTCAACTCATTTCTCTTTTGACAGCTCTGGTTGTATTTGTCCGCACCATCCCTTTCTGGGCAGTGCATTCCAGATCCTAACTACGGCACGGCGGCACGGTGGCTAGCACTGCTGCCTCACAGCACCAGCGACCCGGGTTCAATTCCCACCTCAGGCGACTCTCTGTGTGGAGTTTGCACATTCTCCCCGTGTCTGCGTGGGTTTCCTCTGGGTGCTAGGGTTTCCTCCCACAATCCAAAAATGTGCAGGTTAGGTGAATTGGCCATGCTAAATTGCCCGTAGTGTTAGGTGAAGCGGTAAATGTAAGGGAATGGGTCTGGGTGGGTTACGCTTTGGCGGGTCGGTGTGGACTTGTTGGGCCGAAGGGCCTGTTTCCACACTAAGTAATCTAATCTAATCTAATCTAATCTAATATTGCCATTGGCTCATTTGTAAATCACTTTAAATAGGCATTCTCGGGTACTTGACGTTTCCATCATTGGGAACACTTCTCTGTTTATCTATCTTGTCTAGACAAGATTTTGAACACTGCTTTCAAATCTTCTTTCAACCTTTTTCTGAAGGCAAAAAAGCAGGCTTTTCCATTCTATCCATATAACTGGTTCCAGCAATGAGGATTTAATTTTTGTAAATTCTTTTCATACTCTGTCTAAAATCATCACATCATTTCTAAAGTGTGTTGCCCAGACTTGGACACAACACGCCAGTTGATGGTAAATCAAAGTTTTTAAAAAATTAATTCATAGACTGTGGGCATTAATGGCTAGGGCAGCTTCACTGAACATTCCTAATTGCCTTTGTGAAGGTGGTGAGCTGCCACCTTGTACCATTGCAGTCCATCTAGTGTTGGTACACCCACAATGCTATTAAGGAGAGAGCTCCAGGATTTTGATCTAGTGGCTGTGAAGGAATGGTAACATAGTTCCAAGTGTGAACGGTGGGTGGCTTGGAGGGGAATTTGTTGGGGGGGTGGACCCAAATAAATGGGCACAGAGATGAAGGCGGTGGAAGGAGAGTTCAATGGCATGTCATGCCCAAAATTCATTAAGGTGGGGGCATGTCCTCTACTTTGGGGAAACAAAGCACAGACTGGGTGACTGCTTTGCAGAACCCCTACATTCTGTCCACAGGAAAGACCTGAAGCTTCTCATCGATTACCTCTTCAACATACCACTGTGTTCTCTGACCAACATCTCTGTCTCAGGTTTGCTGCAGTGCTCTAGCAAAGCTCAGTGCAAGCTGAAAGAATACTACCTTATTTTCTGCCTGGGAACCCAGAAGCCTTCTGTACTTAATATTGAGTTCAACAATTTTAGGGCTTGAGTACCACCCCCCCCCAACAAATTCCCCTCCAAGCCACCCACCATTTACACTTGGAACTATGTTACCATTCCTTCACAGCCACTAGATCAAAATCCTGGATCTCTCTCCTTAATAGCATTGTGGGTGTACCAACTCTAGTTGGACTGCAATGCTTTACCCACCCCCGCACATCAGGCCTTGTCACTACATAAGCTGCTACCATACACTACACATTGTCAGCCACTAATCGTCCCCATTAGCAGCTATCCATTCCCCCAGCTGGACGTTTAACCACTCCTTTGTCAGTCCAACTCTTTCTCTTCCCTATCATTTATTCTCGCCTCCTTCCCACACCCCAACTTTGATATAAAAACCGTCAGTTCTGAAGAAGGGTCATTGGACCCAAAACATTAACTCTGATTTCTCTCCACAAATGCTGTCTGACTTGCTGAGATTTTCCAGCAAGTTCCAGTTGACTGTATTTTTGCTAGGGCTCCTTGGTGATATACATTGTCCAATGCAGACTGGATGTCATGGGCAGTCACTGTCGCTTCCTCTCTGAAATTCAGATCCTTTGTTTAGACCAAGGTTGGAATAAGTTCAGGAGTTGCATTACCCTAGCAGACATCAAACTTAGTGAGGAAGAAATTGCCAAGTAAGTTCTACTTGATGGCATTGACAATGAACTCTTTGATTAGTTTCCAATGATAGAGAATAATTGATAGCAATTGCCAGTATCTTAACTATACTAGAACATCTTGGTTAACAACATGGATAGTGCCTCAATCTTCAGTACTATTGCCAAAATGTCATTGAGGCCATGGCCTTTGCAGTATCTAGTGACTTTGGTCATTTTTACATATTGCGTGGAGTGAATGTAATTGGACGAAGTGTGGCATTCTCTGATTCTGCAGACCTCAGCAGGAGGCTGAGGTGGATCATCCATTCAAGACTTCTGGTGAAGCTGGCAGCAAAAGGCCTCAGTCTTTTCTTTTGTACTGATGTGCTGGACTTCCCATCATTGAAGATTGGTATATTTATGGGACATCCTTCACCAGTGAGTTGTTCAATTGTCTATCACCATCTACGACTGGATGTGACAGGATTGCAAAGCCTAGATCTGATCCATTAGCTATGGGATTGCTCAGCCCTATCTATTATGTGCTGTTTCAATGTTTGGCACACAAGATTTTTAGCTTAACTGGGTTAACTTCTCTTTTTTTAAGGTATGCGTGATAATACTCCTGGCATGTCCTCCTGCATGTTTTATTGACCCAGCAGCGGACTGTCAATTTGAAAGTAATAGTACAGTGTGGGATATGCTAGACTATGACATTTCAAGATTTTGGTTGAATACAGTTCTGCTGCTGTTGATGGTCCGCAGCATCTTATAGACACCCAATCTAGTGTTGCTAGATATGTTTGACATCTATCCTATTTAGCATGGTAATAGTGCCACATAACATAATAGAGGGTCTCCTCAATGTGAAAATGCCAAGAGCACTGGCCACAATCTTCCCTAGATTTGGGTGAGGTGCAAAAGGACTGGAAAATTATATAATTACAGCCTTGTTCAAAAAAGCCAAGAAGGATTAGCCGAGCAATTACAGAGCGTTCTGTTTAACTTCAGTGTTGGGAAAGCTTCTGGAGACAATTATTCAGGTTACAATTAGTAGTTGCATGGAAAGTAGTGGGTTGGTTAGGGAGAGTCATCGAGGCTTACTAAGGGGAAAATTATGTTTAATTAATTGGATGGAGTTTTATTAAAAGGTAAGAGGATCAATGATGGAAATGCTTTAGATTTGTGATATGTGTAGACTTTTAGAAGTGCAGCACCACAGATTTGAGGAAAGTAATTGATCACAGAATAACAGGGAAAGTAGCAAAGTGGATGCAAAATTTACTGAGTGATAGGAAACAGAGCGTAATGATCAATAGATATTTTTCAGGCGAGAAGAAGGTTTGAGTGTTGTTGCCCAGAAATTGATATTGGGAAGCCTTGCCTTTTCCTGATGTATATTAATAATCTAGATCTTGGTGTATAGGGATCAATTTCAAAGTTTTCAGGTGGCACAAAATTTTGGAAGAAGGGCGAACAGAAGAGGACAGTGTAGAACTCCAAAAAGACGGAAATAAGTTGGTGGAGTGGGCAGATCGATAGCAGATGAATTTCAATGCAGAAAATTGAGAGTTGATGCATTTTGGTAAGAAGAACATTGGAAAGCAATACAAAATAATGCATACATTTCTAATGGTAGGGGTGATAGAAGAGCAGAGGGACATGGGTGTATATGTGCACAGATCATGAAAGTGGCAGTGACTAAAGTATACTGAAATTTCAGCTTTATTAATAAGCATATAGTACAGGAGCAAGAAGATGTTGATTTTGTACAGGACACTTGTTAGACCTCAGCTGGGATATTGTATGTATTTCTGAGCAGCACATTATGGGGTGGATACGAATGAAATGGAAACAGTACAGAATTGATTTACAAGAATGCTTCCAGAGATGAGGAATTTCAGTTATGAGGATAGATTAAAGAAGTTGGGACTATTTTCCTTAGACAGAGAAAGGCTAAGAGGAGATCTGTTGGAAGTTTTCAAAATTATGAGTGAGGTGAATGGAGTAGATTTGAAAAAATGTGTTCCTTTTACAAATGGAAACAGAGGGCATAGATTTAAAGTAGTCTGAAAAAGAAGCAAGAATTAAGTAGGGAAAATAAAGTGTTACTGAGTAGTTAGGATATAGAATGTTCGCCCTGGAAGTGTGGTGGAGGCAGATTCCAATGAGGCATTCAAGATGGCAATGCAAAAGTATTTGGAGAAAAATAATATGCAAGGATATGGGGAAAAAACAAGAGTTTGGCACTAGGTGTTCGATGCCATGTTTTCAATGAGAGTCCGAGTCACAGGGTGGTGTCAGGTGACTCTTATTTCAGCTTCATTTCTTGAGCAATAAGGCACACACAGTTTCAGAATGTCTTCACTTATACACTTCAAGCTTAGAGCGCAACCCCCATCCCTTGTTTACAATTGGTTAGCAGTGTTGAGTTATACCTTCGTAATTGGTTCTCTGGTACAGCATCTTATGCAGTTCAACCTTGCCTCAGCAATTTACTTGATACAATTTAACTGTTGTTAGTCCTTAACCTGAAGGAAGTACTGTCACACTCTACAATTTCAATATATTTCTAATTAAACCATTCGTATTACTGAACAACAAAGAGATGGAGAGGCTTATGGTCCACCTCTGGTCCTACATGGTTTCACGATGTCTGAGACTGGTTTGAATTGTTTTAGGAGAAAGTGAGGTCTGCAGATGCTGGAGATCAGAGCTGGAAATGTGTTGCTGGAAAAGCGCAGCAGGTCAGGCAGCATCCAGGGAACAGGAGAATCGACGTTTCGGGCATAAGCCCTTCTTCAGGAATTGTTTTACTTTAATGCTTTTAGTGAACTTTTTGTAAGTAGGTTTATCTATAACTACTTTGGAATCTATGTCTATGATTTTTTCTGAAGAATCTTAACTAAACACACTATTAGTATTGCAACAGATTTATTAAATAATTTGAGAGATTCATTAATTAAATGTCTTATCTATTTCTTTTGCCTTTACAGTCTCAGTTCAGTAACCTTGAATTTGCTGAGCTACTATTGTTCTACTTGTGAAGACTACATTAGGCAAATATTTTCCCAAGGTCTCTAACTAATGATTTTGAGATGCTGGTGTTGGACTGGGGTGTACAAAGTCAAAAATCACACAACACCAGATTATAGTCCAACAAGTTTAATTGGAAGCACTAGCTTTTGGGGCGTCGCTCCTTCATCAGGTGATTGTAGTGTACACAATTGTAAGACACAGAATTTATAGCAAAAGTTTACAAGTGTGATGTAACTGAAATTATACATTGAAAAATACCTTGATTGTTTCTTGAGTCTCTCATCTGTTAGAATGACCACTACTTTCATATGTAAATCACAAAAGTTTTTTTTAAAAGTTACATTTTCAGGTTAACTAACAATTGGCATCAGCCAGATAAGATGTTAAGATGTTGAAGGTGTCAGCCTCCTGTGATCCCTGTCTGTGCCATAATGTTTAGACTGATTCTAATCCAAAAAGTGAGTTAACAGACTCTTACATGAATTCATGCAGTTTTTGAACAAAGTACAATGTAACTCTGCAAGTACTGTACTTTGAGCGGTGCTCCGAAAAATAGTGCTTCCAATTAAACTTGTTGGACTATAACCTGGTGTTGTGTGATTTTTAACTCTCTAACTAATGCCAGCCATGTTCTACTGAATTTGACATGGGCAGCCATCAGCCATTTTGTGCTGCTCAGTATGGGCAGTTCTAACACAAGGTAACAATGCTCATTTGAGCTGGTGCAGGAACAATAGGCCAAATGGCCACCTCCTTGTGCTGACAGACATTTGGGATTCCATAAAAACTCCTCTGGGCTGCCTCCAACACAATTACATCCATAAATAAGGAGACCCAAATGCATATAGTATTCAAGATGTGGTCTCATCAATTCCCTGTAAAACTTAAGTAAAACATGCATATTCTTACGTTCAGCTCCTCTTGGAGTAAAAGATAGCATCCGAAGAGCCCTCCTGATTAAATGTTGCATTTGCATACTAAATGTTTGTAATTTGTGCATCAGAATCCTTAAATCCTTCTGCACTTGACATTCTACAGTTATTCTGTGTCAGTAATGCATCACTTTTTTTTTATTCTTCCTGCTTTTAGCCTCTGGAAATCTATTTCTTTCTTAAATATAGTCAGTGACTTTACCTCAGCAGCCTTCAATTATAGAAAATTCTACAGATTCACCACCCTCTGAGTAAAGAAAGTTCCCATCATCTCAATCCAAGTTTTTTTCACTAAACCACCATTGATCTACAGATCATTTAATTCTTTTCGGTCCTCCTCAATGGGGATGTTCTTTGTATGATTCCATTTGTCTGCGACCCAACACTATTCTGTTTCTTCCAGCAGTTTCTCATTTAATGTTTGTCATTGGAATCGTGGTCCTCTACGCTTGATTGATTCATATCTATTACTGCCAGAAAATGATTAGAAAATACTATCAATAAAGTTTTGTAGATTACATTTAGCTAAGTTTTTAGAATTCTGAATTATTAAATTTAAAAAAGCATTGGATTGCAATATAAAGGAATACATGACAGCATTCAAAAAGGAAAATTTGAAGATGAAGTAATAAAATTTATTTCTTTGTCATCCTTTGTAATTTCTGCACAACAGACATGTTCCATGCTTTGGATAGCAATTTTCTAATGGATCTGTATCTTTTGTTCTTCCTCAGAGGTGGAATGCTTTGCAAGTTATGGAAAGCAATTGTGGAGAACAGAAAAAGAGAATTTCCTTCCCCACTAGATCATACCTAACGAACCTGTATTTGGGCACATAGCATCATCTCTCGATGAGATACAGCACTTTAAATTGAAACAAATTAGACAGTGTAAACATATAAATTGTTAGAAGTGTGCTGCAACAAGTACTGTGTACCTGAAATGCTGACAAAGTGTGTGTGTGCTGTGAATAGTTTGGTCCACAACTGTGCAATTTTGCAAACTGTTTTTATGCAAAATAACAATATTTAAGGAAGAGAATTATGAAACCTTGAATACTAGTTTTGAGGGATAATTTTTCAATTTTCCATTCCCAATGGAGACACCTGTACGCTAACAGTATATATTGGATGGTTGAAGGTCCACTGTATATGATTTACCAGTCAGTAGGAAAATGAAGTGCAGTGCTTGCCCAAAACCTAATGTATACATCTAGCAAATGTAGGCTCTGCAGAGTGTACACAACTGGAAAATTATCCCTTTTATAGCAGTCACATTTAGGTTTCTATTTTGACTTGTACTAATAAATAGCGCAAACCAATTGTGTACTTTTTTTTATACCAGACATTTTCGTGTTCGTATAGATGCCATTTCATTGAACTACTGTTAATGTATGTGGCGCAAAACTGCACACAACGTTTTTTTACAATATCTGGGAATATAACCAGTTATTTTAAGATGCCTTTATATGTTTCTGCGGTTGAACAATCTAACTTACATGACTAAATTTGGTAATGGTAATTTTATTAAATATTTGAATATTATAACTAATTGTCTCAGTTTGTAACCTGGGTTAAATGGCTTTATATTGTGTAATTACAGTTAATCATGTTTACTATTGTAATGGATGTTGTAATATGCTTTAAATCTTAGTGCGACAGTTTACATTCGTTACTGAACTTTGTGCCACCAAAGGCTTGTTATAAAGCTAAAGTTATGATAACCACTTCCAAAAATAAATCAATATGACAACTAACTCATTTATTTTTGTTGTGAATTATTTAGGCAACTTGTATGCTGTTTCTCTTAGGAATTTATACTTGCATTATACTACATTTAAAGGTAAATGTTACAGCTGTCCCTGAGAGAGATGACTGGTGGTGAGTTTAACCTGAGGGTTACCCACCTCAGATGAGGTTGAGAAGGCAGGATCTTCACGGTAGCCTCATAACCACATAATGTGTATGGCAGGATCTGTAATGAGAAAATCATTATATAGGACACTCTCTGGACTGTACTCATTATTGAGATCCTCTTTATTCCTATCAAACCTTTGTTTTTTTTTCTCTCTATTCTAATCAACTGTACTTCCTTGAATAATATTGACATGGACTTCCACCATGTAGGGATCATGACTCCTACCATACCATGAAATTAACTGTACAATAATATCATGGAAGTCTATCCTATTCATGTATGACTCACGGGAGTTATTTTGTGGATGCAATAACACAGTGATTATATCACTTGACTAGTAGCCTAGAAGTCTGCACTCATAATCTGGTAATGAAAGTTCAATCCCTGCCTTGGCAGTTGAAAAACTTAAGTTCAGTTACTTCCATTCCCAATTTATTTTAATAATCATCAGTAGTGGTGACCCTGACATTATTGGATTGTAGAAACACTGCAGATTCACTCATGACTTTAAGGAAGGTAACCTACTTTTCTTAACCTGGTCAGGTCTATGTGTCACTACAGATCCACAGCAACACATTAGACTCTTAATTGCAGCTTGAAATATTTTACCAGACTGGCCAGTTGTATCAAAATTGATAAACTATAATCCACATGGTATGCAGCAGTCTGGCCTTCTCAAGGGCAACTAAAAATGTTTTTGTTGGTGATGCCCACATCCCATGAATGAACAAAAACAAAATGATGGTATCAATACTACATAATGAAATGTGTCCAGTAGTTGGCTTCATGGATAAGTTTTGCCAATGCGATTGTGAGCTCTTAAAAAGGGTCACTGGACTTGAAACATTAACACTTGTTTTCTCTTCACAGCTGCTGCCAGGCTTGCTGAGTTTCTCCAGCAATTTCTGTTTCTGTTTGTTCCAGATCTCCAGCATCTACCACACTTTGCTTTATTTTTTGTTTTGTTATATTGTGACATGATATGTCTGTAACAAATAGTTGATGAGGGCCACGTCAAGCATATTACTTCCACAAATTGTTTTCTTCAGCACCTGACAAGGGCAAGCTTTGCAGTTATTTCAACTGGACATTGCAAGTTACATCAGTGGTGGTACAACCATACACACCTTTAATAATGCCCAATGAATCCTATACAGGGTACATTCTAAGGCCTTAGCTCCACATATGGCATTCAATGTAGTTGAGTAATGCTTTGTCAATTAAAGATGGCATATAATTCCACCCCAACCTCAAATTTACCTGGACTGCCTCAGACTCCTCCCTCCCTTTCCTAGACCTCTCCACAAACCTGACTGCCCCGGCCGACCCATTGTCTCAGCTTGCTCCTGTCCCACCGAACTCATTTCTGCGTACCTTGACACAGTCCTGTCCCCCTTAGTCCAAGAACTCCCCATCTACATTTGGGACACCACCCATGCCCTCCACCTCCTCCATGATTTTCGCTTCCCCGGCCCCCAACGCCTTATCTTCACATTGGACATCCAATCCCTATACACCTCCATCCCCCATCACGAAGGCCTCAAAGCCCTCCGCTTCCTTCCTTTCCCGCTGTACCAACCAATACCCTTCCACTGACACCCTCCTTCGACTGATTGAACTGGTCCTCACTCTGAACAACTTCTCTTTCCACTCCTCCCACTTCCTCCAAACCAAACGAGTAGCCATGGGCACCT
>NC_057712.1:92310975-92339266 GCF_004010195.1 Chiloscyllium plagiosum
TTCCCATCTACCTGCTGCATTTGTCCTTTGAGTGTAAACGTAAAGGAATGAGAATGAGCAACTGACGAAGCTGCAGTACCTCACTGCAGTCCATCCTATAGCAAGAACAGACTGATGTGCAATATACCAACAGAGGAGAAAATGGAGTACTGAAGATAATGGATGGGATTCTGGTCAAGGGGATTGATTTATTGAGGTCTGTTGTGTCTAGTTTCTGGAGTGGGAACACACACCCAGGAAATTGGGAATATTCCATTACACACCAAAATTGTGATGTTTATTAAGGTTTGTTTGTGCAGAGGGTGAGTCAGTGCAGTCTCGAACCTCCTCACCTTAACCTCCTTCCACCTATCGCATTCCCAATGCCCCTCCCCCAAGTCCCTCCTCCCTACCTTTTATCTTAGCCTGCTTGGCACACCCTCCTCATTCCTGAAGAAGAGCTTATGCCTGAAACGTCGATTCTCCTGCTCCTTGGATGCTGCCTGACCTGCTGCGCTTTTCCAGCAACACATTTTTCAGCTCTGCCCTTGTGCAATACCAAAGTGCAATACCTCACATCTGCCATTCCTCAGCCCATTGATCCAATTTATCAAGATCTCTTCATAATCTTAGATAATTTTCCTCATGATTTGCTATACCACAAATTCTGGTGTCATCTGCAAACTTATTTGCCATGCCTCTCAAATTCTCATCCAAATCATTTACATAAATGACAATCAAAGGGTACTGCATGGAATAGGAGCACATGATACAGGGGATGTAATATTACATAGAGCAAAGGTTAGTTAACAGAAAGCAGAGGGTAAAATAGGTTGGTCACTTTTGGGTTGGCAAGCTGGTACCAGATGGACTTTGATAGGTATCAGTGCTGAGGCCTCAACTATCACAATGTAGATCAAAGGCTTGGATAAACTGAAGAAATGTGCAGTTGCTAAATTTAATAATGAGACAAATAGAGTAGGCTGCAAAGAGGACATGGGTCTGTAAAAGGATATAAATGAGTTATGAGTTGGAAAAACTTGATAGTTTAAAAATCAGGAGGTATAGTTAGTGAGTTTGTAGATGACATCAAAATTGGAGGTCTGGACAGCGAAGAAGGTTACCTCTGATTACAACAGGATCTTCATCAGATGGGCCAATGGGCTGAGGAGTGGTAGGTGGAGTTTAATTTAAATAAATGTGAGGTGCTGCATTTTGGGAAAGCAAATCTGAGCAGGACTTATACACTTAATGGTGAGGTCTTAGGGAGTGTTGTTGAACAAAGAGACCTTGGAGTGCAGGTTCATAGCTCCTTGACAGTGGAGTGGCAAGTAGATAGAATAGTGAAGAAGACGTTTGGTATGCTTTCCTTTATTGGTCACAGTATTGAGTACAGGAGTTGGGAGGTCATGTTGTGGCTGTACAGGACATTGGTTAGACCACTGTTGGAATATTGCATACAATTCTGGTCTCCTTCCAATTGGAAGGAAGTTGTGAAACTTGAAAGGGTTCAGAAAAGATTTACAAGGATGTTGCCAGGGTTGGAGGATTTGAGCTATAAGGAGAGGTTGAAAAGGCTGGGGTTGTTTTCCCTGGAGCGTCAGAGGCTGAGAAGTGACCTTACTCAAGCCTATAATGATTTTATAAGGTAAATAGGCAAGTACTTTTCCCTGGATTGGGGAGTTCAGAACTAGAGGGTATAGATTTAAGGTGAGATATAAAAGAGACCTAAGGGACAACTTTTCACACAGAAGGTGATGTATGTATGGAATGATCTGCCAGAGCAAGTGGTGGAGGCTGATACAATTGCATCATTTAAAAGGCATCTGGATGGGTATATGAACAGCAAGGATTTGGAGGGATGTCAAGTGGGACTAGATTAGGTTGGGATATCTGGTCAGCATAGACGAATTGGACCAAAGGGTCTATTTCCGTGCTGTACATTTCCATGACTCTATGATTCTATTTTGACAAGAAGACAAAAACAGCAGTATGTTATTTAAATTGAGAGAATTAAATTAAATCAGAGAACTCTGTGGTACAGAGGAATGTGTGTGTCCTGGTACATGAATCACAAACATTTGGCATGTGAGTACAGCTAGTGATCAGGATGACAAATAGAATGTTTTTTTAACTGCAAAGAGAATTAAATATTAAAGTAGGTACAGGGCCTTGATGAGACTCCATGGGAGTACTATATACAATTTTGTCTTGTTACTTAAGGGATACAATTAGAAGCAGTTCAGAGAATGTTCGTTTCACTGATTCTAGGGTTGAAGGGGTCATCTTATGAAGAAAAGGTGGACAAATTATGATTTTCTCAATGTTTTTGTTAATTCAAAGGATGTCAGCTTTCCTGGCTTGGCCAGCATTTATTATCATCCCTAATTGTCCTTCAGAAGGTGGTGCTGAGCTGCCTTCTTGAACCACTGTAGTCTATTTGATGCAGATATACTCACAAAGCTGTTCGAGAGGGAGTTCTAATATTTTGATCCAATAACACTGAAGGAACACCAATATTGCTCCGGGTTAAGGTGGGTCTTGGCTTGGAGAGAAACTATCTGCTCTTGTCCTTCTAGATGGCAGTGGTTGTGGGCTTGGAAGGTACTGTTTAAGGAGACCAGGTGAATTTCTGCACTTTATCGTACAGATAGTACACTATGTTGCTACTGAGCTTTGGGGTAGAGTGAGTATTTATAGATGTGCTGTCAATCAAGCTGTCTGAGGTGATGTCAAATTTCTTGAGTATTGTTGGAGTTGCACTACTTGGGGAAATGGAGAGTTTTCCATTACACTTTGCCTTGGTGGACAGACTTCAGGGAATAAGGGGTTGAGTTATTCGCTGCAGGATTCCAAGCGTTTACCTAATTCTGTAGCCATAATAATTAAAAAGGCTATCTCTGCACCACAAAAATCCTTAGTTTCTCAGGGTAGTATCCTAGGTCCAACTGCCTTCAGCTGATTCATCAATGATCTTGCCTCCTTCGTGGATATTTTTAAGCAACCTATTAAAACATGGTATGACACATCTCTGGACTAGATGAGACTTGAACCCAGACCCCACTTTCCGTCACGTTGTTCACTGAGGGTTTACACAGATTTTCAAGCCATTCAATGAGGTTACAATGGGGAAAAAATGTTTGGGAAACACCATTGTGGGTAATGTGATTACACAACAGAAAGTTGAGATGACAAATAAAAAATTCCATGAAACCTAGATAAATGAACATTTCCAAAAATTTCATCATTCCACAAAAACTGAAAAATAAAACAAATAACTGCAGATCCTGGAAACAAAATAGGAAATTGTTGGAAAAACTCAGCAGGGCTGGCAATGTCTGTGGAGAAAGAACAGAGTTAAATTTCAGATCTACTTACCCATTTTGCCTCCGAAAAATTATCCTTGCATAAAACAGACACTTATGCACAGACCCAAATACGTTTCTTTACAATAGATAGGAGCTACATCTTTACCCCCCCCCCCCGCCACCCCGTCATCCAGAGAGCCCTCCACTGCACCACCTCCATTTCCTGTTCCACTGCTTTAAACCCCCCAATCCAAACCCCCTTGTCCTCACCTACAACCTCACCAATCTCCGCATCGAACGCATCATCTTTACATACTTATACCAACTCCTACTAGACCCCACCATTAAGAAAATCTACCCATCCCCACCCCCTCTGCCTTCCGCAAGGACTGTACCCTTCGACAGTCCCTGGCTTGCGCCAGTCTCCCCACCAAACCTCCAAACCCACTGGAACCTTCCCCTGCAACCAGAAAATATGCAAAACCTGCTGATACACCACACCTCTCACCTCCACAAAGGGCCCCAAACAGTCCTTCCAGGTGAGACAGAGGTTCACCTGCCTCTCTTCAACCTGGTTACTGCATCAGGTGCTCCCGATGTGTTCTTCTCTACATCGGGGAGACCAAACCTAAACTTAGGGAATGGTTCACAGAGTCCACAGGGCCACCCAGACCTCCCATTTTAATTCCCCTTTGCACTTGCTTTCTGACATGACCCTCCCTGTCCTCTTCCATTGCCACAATGAATCGAGAGTGTGGTGCTGGAAAAGCACAGCAGGTCAGGCAGCATCGAGGAGCAGGAGAATCGATGGTTCAGGCCTAAGCCCTTTATCAGGAATGAAGCCACAAATTGGAGGAACAACACCTCATGTTCTGCCTGGACAGCCTACAGCCTGGAGGACTCAAATTTGAGTTCTCCAATTTCAAATAAGCTTCCTTTCTTTTCCCTGACCCCCTTCCCAGCCCCTCCCTCTCCCTTCCACTCCTCCCAGTCAGCTGCTGGAGTCATTCCTCCTATTGACCAACCAGGTCATACTCTGTATCTGCCTTCACCTATCCCCACTTCACCATCCTGCCCCAACCACCCCCTTTATCTGCAGCTCCCCCCACACCCACCCTCCTCCTGAAGAAGGATTACACCTGAAATGTCAACTTCTCCACCTCCTGATGCTGCCTGGCTTGCTGCGTTCTTCCAGACTCCTCCTTGTCTACCAAAAGAGAAAATGCTGGAAAATCTCAGCAGGTCTGGCAGCATCTGTAAGGAGAGAAAAGAGCTGACGTTTCGAGTCTAACTGTCCCTTTGTCAAGTCAGTTAGACTCTAAATGTCAGCTCTTTTCTCTCCTTACAGATGCTGCCAGACCTGCTGAGATTTTCCAGCATTTTCTCTTTTGGTTTCAGATTCCAGCATCTGCGGTAATTTGCTTTTATCCTGCTTGTCTACCTTGAATTCCAGCATCTGCAAGGTTTTTTTGTCTCTAATATCTTGGAACCAGATACTTTCAAATTATGAATTGTGCTCATCCTTCAGTGCACCAAGTCAGGTGAAAAAAATGACTATTTTGTAATAGTTCTTTATCCAGCATATGTACTGCAAGTTATCTGCTTCTATTTCTGGGTTTTATCATGTGTAAGGCTCAAAACCAACTTAAAAGGCATTTCTCTGCCGCAACCCTTGCTGGGTAAAGATTTCCTAATTCTGCAAAAGCTAGGAACAGATTTGGAATGACTGGTACTCTCACAAAATGGGTGAAAGGTCTCCAGGATGCTGCCAGAGTAACTGGGGTGATCATTTAATTTTGGGGCGATTATTTACATGGAGCATCACAAGGCATTGTCTCGAAGAATAAGCCTCAGAGTATTTGCCAACATTTATTCCTCAACCAACATTACCAAAACAGGTTCTTAGATCATTATGTCTTGTTCTTTATGGCAGTTTGTAGTGTACACAATTAGCTCGTGTTTCCTGCATTTCAAAAAGACACAGCAGTACCTGGAAATGAACAAACTGTTCCTATTGGACCTCAATTTTGAAGTACGTGTATAAGATGAATCGGACCAGTATGTCTCATTAGCTAACTTTACTGGTTTCCCTTCTGGATGACTACTCTTCAGAAAATACTGGCGGTAAGGTAATTATCATATGCTTCACCACACTATCACAATTTTGTGAGGCTCCAACTACAACTACATCTTACATAACACTCACCACTATTCAACCTTAACAGTCTCATCAACCAACCAGATTGCACTGTATCTGCTGGTGCACTTCACCCTTTCCTGTAGAACATCGTGGAGTAGGGGCTAACTGGATGGCAAGAGATGTACATCCATTTCCTAACCCCCGTGGAGGAGATGGTGCTGGTCACTATTGGAAGCCCCAGTGCTGAGGCTACGCATAGCAGCACAGAAGAAACCATTAAATGTGACGGTCTCCTCAAACCTAGCCTAGTTTCTCACAATTCACTTTCCCTTCATGCCATGTCCCTAAATTCTTTAAGGTGCACACAACATATTTCTTACTCCCATTTCAAAACCACAAACCTCACACGACAATCTTTCTCTTTGGCTGTTGTCTCGCAGAGATGCAAACTAGACTCGTAACAATGGAATTAGGGAGACAGTGAGGACTCTCCAGCAGAATTGATAAAGCATGGCGCTGGAAAAGGTCCTATCCGAAATATCGACTCTCTTGCTTCTCGGTTGCTGCTTGATCTGTTGTACCTTTTCCAGCGCCACGCTTTATCAACTGTAGCTGAAATGGAATGCCAAAAAACTGACGACACGGCACTGTTTCTTGATTGGATAGTCACAGTCATCCATTCGAACACTGACGTTGCCCAAATAACCAAGGGAATAGATTAGAGACAGGACATGCATGTAAGGGGATGCTAGGCAAAATGGGCAGTATCCAGTGCAGACCGGAAAAGGAAAGCAGCTTGCCAAAGGGCAAGGTAGAATACAGATTCCGTTGCAGATGGTTCAGACACGCCTTTTAATGAGGCAGTCAACAGAAGAATGCTGCTAGATATGCATTCTGGAATGCTTGGTGAATTCGAAAGCCTGGAGTCAATACCATAGAGCATGAAGGGAGTTCAACACCAACTGAATACTGAGTTGTATTGAATACAGATTTTGTTTACAGTGTGCTTATTGTACATTTGTAATCACACAACACCAGGTTATAGTCGAACAGGTTTATTTGAAAGTAAACGAACACTGGCCCTCCACATCATGTACGTTTGTAGACCAACCATGATTCAATGTCTGAAAGGCACTGCGAAACAAGCAATAACGTAAGTGATGCCACGCAAAGTCAACTTGCCTGGAAATGGTCTAGCAACTAAGGGGTCCTTCCTTGTTTTGAAGTTGCAGTTTCAGAAGGTGGCAGATTTCAGTGAGGACATCCATACTGAATTGCAGACCTTTCATGCATTATTTCTCAGGTAAGAGAGGTTCCGGTAAGAGTATTCCTGCCTGAACACTTTTGATAGATACAGTTTCAACCTCTTTCAGTTTCCATTGTCATTTATCTTGTCCTTTCTGGTCTCACTTTATTCTTTTAATCATATTGTATGGAGGATGCCTACTGATGCGCTAATATATAGGAGCAATTGGTTTGTGCAAAACCCTTGAAGTCAGCAAAAATGCCTCAACAACTGCCATCCCATTTCCTACAAAGTTTTGCAACTGGAAAGATCTATATACAAACAACCCACTTGTAGTCATAAAAATGTCCAGAAGAAATCAATCAACAATAAAGGTGTAAGTAGATCATTATCACTTTAAATCGTATTGGTGGAATCCTTTCTGTTGCTGAATGTACATCAGCTATGCAAATTAATAAAGGCCTTTTAGTAGGGCATTGAGCTCCAAAATGGTATTGCTAGTATCATTGCAGTGAGCTTACAGGGGCCCGCGGCTGTATTTGAAGACCCCGTGTACAGAAGATTAATTCTATTTATGTAATCTCTTTTTATTCTTTCTGTAACTCAAAATGGAGCTGGATTGTGGCAACAGAACACTTTTTACCATATCTTTGTAGCTATTTGTGAAAACAAATAACACATAACTCATAGAACCATAAGATCTGTCTGCTGTGCATACATACAATGAACATTGATTGAAGCACCCTTTAGTCTTCACCAGTATGGCATCCAGAATAACTTCCTCAGAAAGGTTAATATGCACTTCAGATATCACTTTGGAGTTCTAAGGGCTCTCGTGGTGCCTAAAAAACAGACCAACAGCCCAATTTATAACCCAAGTTTTTTTTATACTTAAGTTCAACCCCTTCAGGAATATAGGACTAAGAGTAGGCTATTCAGTTTCACAAATCTGCTTTTCCACTCAATTAGATATTGGCTGATCTGTAATTCCACTCCTTATGCCTACCTGGTTCAGTAACCTATTTCCTTAACAGAAAATCTATCGATTTCAGTTTTACAATTTTCAATTCGACCAGCATTAACAATGTTCTGAGAGAAAGCTGTTCAGATTTTCACTACCCGTTTTGTGGAGAAGTGCTTCCTGACATTATTCTGAAATGGTCTAATTCAGATTTTGTCTCTTTGCTTTTCACATTAAAACAGTGATCATGATGTAGTTCAAAGGTGTGTAATTGGCTTCAAAAGGTTTTAGGCGGTCCCGAGATCGTGAAAAACAAGGATAAAAATGCCATATCTTTATTTTCTTGCGAAGCTATACTTCTTATTTCCGACCTGTGCCGCATAGTAATAAGTTCATGATGAAGTTCTGATTTTTATTATTCCTTTGGTTCATCTCCATCTAAACGACTAAATTATCCAAATTGAAGTATTTGGTTTTTATGTCTAAGTTACGTTTAGTATCGAATGTTTACCAGTAAATGCGCGAGAAACTCTAAACACGAGTCATGCATTTTCAGTAGAATGTCTTTGATCATTTTTATCATCGAACCAATCAGAAATAACAGTTCAGAGCTCATTCAGGAATCTATTTGATGTCTGTAAACAATTCTGGAAAAGAAACTGAAAAGGTTGGAAATATTTCGGTGAGCCGCAACGATGGGCCGAAAGACATCCTGCACTTTAACAAGACACTCCAAGTCAGGTAATATCCGCCGAGAGGCAGTGAGTTAAGGCTTTAGCTCGACGATCTTTTATCAGAACATTTGAACGCGTTTTTCTTTCCGGGGAGAGTGGGTAGGTTATCGGACACCTCTGGTACAGAGATCCTGTTCGTGCAAACAACACGGTGCCAGTACAATTATGATTATTAAACAAATTTATCAGTGAAACCGCGCACCAACGATGGAAATGCACTACAATTCCTTGATAATGATTTGTAGCTCTTGTGTAATTTATTCTGTATCCGAATTACCGTTTGCTTCCGTTCAGCTCCATGACTCGCTAATTATATATTAATAACTAACACCCGTTGTAACGTTAATGAGGCACTTTTGCAACATTTGTCCTTTGTCTGTCTGCAGACGTATGATCGTTATCCGATATGCTTATTTTGCGCAATGATCGCGGTTATCCATCACCTCTTTTATGATGTATTTATGTAACAGCAGCTGTTACCAAGAGCTGTGTGACCTGTCGCTGATGTATTTTGTATAGTACGTGCATCTCAGCTGTGTTACCTGCTGCTGGCCTCTATGCACCAACCTGTGTCTCTGTTACCTGGCTCAGAGGAGGGCGGGGCCTGACTTCCCGCTGGTTGAACTTCCCGCCGCCCCAAGGTGGGTTCGCCTGCTGCTGACGTCAGGAGCAATGGCGGAGGCGGAGGGAGTCGCATCCAGAGTGGACGGTGGCGATGGTGTCGGTGGTACGTAAGTTGTTCGCAGGATGGGATGTGGTGAAGGGGAGTTTCGTGGGGAGGGGTGAGGAAAGGAAAGGAAAGGAGGAGGGCTTTTTTTTCTTTTTGTCGGGAGGTGGTGGAGGGTGGGGCGGAGGTGGTTGTTTATGTGCGGGGACGCACCTGTGGCCGGGGCCGTTGGTCGCGAGCGGCCTGTTGCCCACGTCATAGTGATTGGTCCTAGGAAACGGGGAGAGCACGCGGCAGCGCGAGCGAGTCCGAGACGGGTCAGTTATTTTCCCCCCCTCACCTCCCCCTCCCCCAACCGCGACGGACATTGTCTTGTCTTTGCTCGGCTGCATGCAACATGTCTCCTTGCTTCATCGCCAAGCAACAAGTCGGGGTAAAGCTCCTGCTTGATGCTAACCCACCAGAATTGTCAAGACAGGTGGACGCAAAAACGCTTTTTGGTTTTTTTCCGCTCATATTTTTAGTTCACGCGTCGGCTTTTTCGTTGGAAAGGACATGAAAATCGTGTCCTGAGCAGATGTTGGCAAATAAAGGAAACGAATTGATTTTTTAAAAAAAATCGAATTCCATTCTGTTGGCCTCAGCTTCCCTGCAAGCATCACAAGGGAATCCCGTGAACGCACTCAAAAGCTGCGTTGGGTTCAGAGCGAAGTTAGAACCACAGAATCCCCATGGCCATTCGGTCCACCGAGTTCACGCTGACCCTTGGAAGTGCGTCCCGATCCAATCCCTGAAGCCCTACAGTTCCCTGGCTAATCCACCTAGCCTGCACATCCCAGGACACAATGGGCACTCTAACATAGCCAATCTAACTAATCTGCACATTTTTGCACTGTGGGAGGAAACGCACGTAAACACAGGGCGAATGTGCAAACTCCACATCGACATTCGCACGACTCGAACCCGGGTCCCTGACGTTGTGAGGCAGCAATACTAATCGCTAAGCCACCCAAAGTTGGAAAGATTTTTTTAATGCTTGCTCGGTTAACATTTTGTTGTTGTTTAGTTCAAGCTTGTGCAGATAAAACCTGGAATTGTTTGCCAAGATTGTTTGATTCTCCACATGTTCTGCTATTTTTATTAGTCTAGAAGAAATGATCTTGTTTAACTGCTTGGTAGATTCTTTTAACCTTGTTTTACCTGGTGCTGAGGTTTGAACGTACGGGCGTGGCTGCATAATATTTGATAATAGATTTACCATCGGGTCTGTGTTATTCCTAACCCTTATTTGTGAGTGCTGTATTATAACTGGAAGAACAGCTGTTTTCTTGCCACATAATAGTTCTGAAGCCGCAGCATTGTATTTCGTGTTGTGTTTCTCGTTGTAAGTTGGTAAACCAGTGTCATTACAGGCTACTGTTAACTATGTTGTAGGTGGAAACTTGTGTAATAAAAGTAGGAAACCTGAATTAGCCAGTACTTTTGATTTTTTTGTTGGGAATTTTTCTGAAGCAATATCCTTTCTGATTCTAAAAATCTGCAGAGTGCCAAATGAAACATTTACATTACATCACACAAAACCTATCCTAATGTTTCTGTCGTATGATGTCAGTATTATGCATTGCACAAATCTTTTCCAGTTAACCTGTAAGAGCTGCAATATTTTTGAATCATGAGAATATTTTTTAAAAGGGCTATTCCCTCTCTTATTAGATCATTTTGGGGGAAAAAAAAGGGCTTGTACTTTTATCTACCATAAATGTGTCAAAGCTTTCTTACTGTCACTGCTTTTTCAGCATTGCACTGGGGTGTCCGTGCAGCTTCATTTTTGGGGTCCATTCCATTGTTCTAACTCAGGTGAAAAGTACAATTTTGGCATTACTCATAGGTTGTAAATTATTAATGAGTGAAAACAACACAATAAGATATAAAATATGAAAATAAAATAACGTAGTAATTGGAAAGACACTACATTAGCTTGTCAGTGTGATTATAGTTCACACGATTAATTCAGGTTTGTTTATCTTGAGAAACATTGTACCCAAGGGTATCCTAATATAGCTGGTTATTTAAGACTGTGAACTTGAACTTGAAATGACTACTGTTTCTATTCTGATGCTATTGAGTACTCCATAAAATCACGATTCCAGCTGTTTCCAGTTCTTAAATTCTTTCTTCTAATTTTAGTACAACTAAATACTTAAAAACAAAAGAGCTGTTTTGGACATGATTAAAATTTTAAAATATTGAGACCTAGAATGTTTGTTTTGCAATTTGGTTTGCATTTACTTAGATGCAAAAAATTTTGAAAGTAAAATGCATAGTTTGCGAACTGTTTGAGCTTAATGTTATGTATAACTGAAGATGGAGAAAAAGGAATGGATTATCTTGTTCAAAACTAATTGTCAAGCCAACTAAAGTTGTTCTGCAGGTAGAACATTTTATTACTGTGTATACTGTATAATTTCTATGCATATTGGAAAATTTGGGCTCAAGATTAGGTGAACTCTTTAATAATTTGTTTTAAATTAATGTTAAATTCTTACTGTGTGGTTCAGCCATTCTCTAATGTCAGAGGGACGTGTTACATTTTCCCTGCTTTAAGGACATCTTTCTTGTGTCAAATGCAAAGGACTACTTTTGCAGGCAAGCCAACACTTGACTAGGCAGACATTTCTTTAATTGAAGGTCTGAACAGGAAAGTATGTATGTAATGCCTAATTATACATTTTTTTTTGTTATCACTAATTTTGCTTGAGAACATTCTGAATAGATAAATAATATTTGAAGTCTGTAAATACAGGAGATTACTCAAACAAGAGCCAATATAATACACAAGGAGATAGTAGAAAAGTGGTTTCAGTTAATTGCATTTTAAAGTGACTGGAAGGTTTGCCTACACATCTTATGAATATGAAATAAGAAAGGTATTGGCTTATGGTAAGTATTAAGATGCAAGATCTTCCAGCTTAAAACTGGAACAGTAGTATGAAGGATTCAGGTTTTGAATGTCCAGGGTTCTGTTTGTTTTAAAAAAAAAGCAGTATCAAGGGATCAGAATGACAGCATGTCTGAACTATGATGATTTAGTGAAGTGTGTGTGTGGCATTGGTTGTTTTAGAGTTTGACTAGGTGGGATTGATCAGCAAGGGAAGTGTAGCTGGATGCTGTAGTCGAAGGTGCTATGACTGTTGCATTGCTGTTCTTTGAAATGATTTTATAATACAAAAAAGTTTGTATGGCCACTGGAGAAAGTACAGATAAAAGTTGGTCAAAGCAAATGAGTAGAAAAGCAAGCAGGAATGAAAGTGTGTGGGGGGTTAGATTAGATTCCCTATATTGTAGAAACAGGCCCTTTGGCCCAACAAGTCCACACCAACCCTCAGAAGAGTAACCCACCCAGACCCATTTCCCTCTGACTAATGCACTTAACACTAGGTGCAATTTAGCATGGCCAATTCACCTGACCTGCACATCTTTGGATTGCGGGAGGAAACACACGCAGACACTGGGAGAATGTGCAAACTCCACACAGACAGTTGCCCAAGGCTGGAATTAAACCCGGGACCCTGGCGCTGTGAGGCAGCAGTGTTAACTACTGTGCCACTGTACTGCCCTATGAGGTATGAGCAGTTTATGTACCTTTGTTTCCATCTTTTCTCAGGGTTTTTAGAAGGAAATTACTTCATCGAAAGAGTCAGTGCTGTTATTTTAGTTTAGATGATAAATCAGTATTAATGTTGTTTACCTTTTTTAAGAGACTCAGTTTTGAGGAATTCCATTAAGGAATTAAAATCCCATGCATAAAACCTGTTCCTAAGGGCTGCTTTTATGTTTAAGGCTTTAAGTGCTATAATTGTACAGAATTGCTTATGCTACCTGAAATGGGTTGCACAGTGGTTAGCACTGCTGCCTCACCGCGCCAGAGACCCGGGTTCAATTCCCGTGTCAGGCGACTGACTGTGTGGTGTTTGCACATTCTCCCCGTGTCTGTGTGGGTTTCCTCCGGGTGCTCTGGTTTCCTCCTAGAGTCCAACAATGTGCAGGTTAGGTGAATTGGCCATGCTAAGTTGCCCATAGTGTTAGGTGAAGGGGTAAATGTAAGGGAATGGGTCTGGGTAGGTTGTGCTTAGGGCCTGTTTCCACACTTCGACCCACCTATGTAGAAAAACATTTTACTTGAGTTGGCAGTTTTGTATAAATGCAGGTGAGTTTTGATCTTCATGTTTTGAGTAAGTTTGATAGAAATAAATTACTCACTTATGTAATGGATTGCGTATTTTAAAGTTTAGGCTTTTGTTTAAATCCCTTGAGAAACTGGATAAGAAAATAAGTCTCACGTTTACCCAGTTAAATGCAGCACCATAATGGATGTAGCCAGTAGCTGGTGCATAGTTTGGACCAGGACTTGAAGATAGTTTGTCTTTCCTGTATTTAATTGGTGGGAATATATGATCACCTAGTACTGGAAGATTGATAAGCAGTCTGGTCACTTAAAAACAGAAGAGGAATTGAGGGACATGGCAATTAGTATATCTTAAGCATACTTGAGGAAACTAATGCTGTGATTTTGGATATCCTTGAGGGGTGCCTATAGCTGAGAACTGGACTGGGGTTGGACTTTTTGAGGGACCACCAAGATATTAGTGCAAGAAAAGGAAAAGTAGTAATTAAGCAAGAATGGAGTTGGATGTGAGCAATCCCAACCTGCTTGAGGATAGATCAACTGTGTCCTAAGACGACCCCCCAATGAGGTCAAATGTTGAAATTTTAGCATCATGGACTCTAAGCCAGCACCGGCCCTTCACGATTTTGACTGAGTCATTACAATTTTGTTGTGCACCAAAAGACTCTTCCTCAAACTTTAAAGTATAAGCCATAAGTATTAATTTAACCTGAAGCAGCGTTGTGTAGAGGAATGCTGTTTTCTGGGTCTGTAGATTGAAAGAGGCAAAAATGGCCCTTAGTAGAATATGCTCTTGTCAGATGTGGGAGTTTAGGGAGAGTTTGTGTTCCTGAGGATTATAGCTGCAATAAATGCTGTTGGCTGTGAATCCTGTCAGTTCGAATGGATTGGTTGGAGAGAGAGAGAGAGTTAGAGGCAATGAGGAATTTACAAGAGCAAGGGGATGTGATGATGGCACTTGTAGGAAGGGAAAAAATGTTGCAGACATTCACATAGATGGGTTAACTCCAGGAAAGGTAAGCGAGATAGGCAAGTAGTGCAGGAGTCTTCTGTACCTATCCCCATTTCAAACAAGTATGCTATTTTGGAAAATGTAGTGGGTGATGGATTCTCAGGGGAATGTAGCACAAACAGCCAAGTTTCTGGTATTGAGACTGGTTCCAAGAGATCAATTCTATTAGGGGACTCAAGTCCAAGGTACAGACAGGTGTTTCTGTGACCAGCAGCGAAAAATCAGAATGGTGTGTTTCTTTAGTGCCAGGATCAAGGATGTCTCAGAGGGTGCAGAATGTTCTCAAGGGGGATAGGGGCCAGCAGGAGGTCATTGTACACATTGGAACTAATGATATAGGGGAGGGAAAAGGTTGAGATTCTGAAGGGAGATTAGAGTTAGGCAGGAATTTAAAAGGGAGGTCCTCGAGAGCAGTAATATCTGGAATATTCCCGGTGTTACGAGCTAGTGAAGTCAGGAATAGGAGGATAGAGCAGATGAATGCATGGCTGAGGAGCTGGTGTATGGGAGAAGGATTCACATTTTTGGATCATTGGAATCTCTTTTGGGGTCGAAGTGACCTGTACAAGAAGGATGGATTGCACCTAAATTGGAAAGGGGACTAATATCCTGGCAGAGAGACTTGCTAGAACTGCTTGGGAGGATTTAAACTAGTAAGGTGGGGGTTGGGACTCTGTGGGGTCGTGAGGAAAGATGTCAATATGAGACTGGTACAGTTGAGAACAGAAGCGCGTCAAACAGGCAGGGACAAAGCAGAAAACAAGGTGGGACTGATTAAATTAAACTGCATTTATTTCAATGCAAGGGGCCTAATAGGGAAGGCAGATGAACTCTGCATGGTTAGGAACATGGAGCTGGGATATCATAGCAATTATAGAAACATGGCTCAGGGATGGGCAGGACTGGCAGCTTAATGTTCCAGGATATGCTACAGAAAGGGAGGCAAGAAAGGAGGGGGAGTGGCGTTTATGATAAGGAATAGCATTACAGCTGTAATGAAGGAGGATATTCCCGGAAATACATCCGGGGAGGTTATTTGGGTGGAACTGAGAAATAAGAAAGGGATGATCACCTTATTAGGATTGTATTATAGACCCCCTAATAGTCAGAGGGAAATTGAGAAACAAACTTATAAGGAGGTCTCTGCTATCTGTAAGAATAGTTATGGTAGGGGATTTTAACTTTCCAAACACAGACTGGGACTGCCATAGTGTTAAGGATTTAGATGGAGAGGAATTTAAGTGGGTATAAGAACATTTTCTGATTCAGTATGTGGTTTTACCTACTGGAGAAGGTGCAAAACTGGACCTACTCTTGGAAAATACAGCAGAGCAGGTGACTGGGATGTCAGTGTGGGAACACTTTGGGGCCAGCGACCATAATTCTATTAGTTTTAAAATAGTGATGGACAAAGAGACTAGATCTAAAAGTTGAAGTTCTAAATTGGAGAAAGGCCAATTTTGATGGTATTAGGCAAGAACTTTCAAAAACTGATTGGGGACAGATGTTCGCAGGTAAAGGGATGGCTGGAAAATAGGAAGCCTTCAGAAATGAGATAATGAGAGTCCAGAGACAATATCATCCTGTCAGGGTGAAAGGGAAGGCTGCTAGGTTTAGGGAATGCTGGATGACCAAAGACATTGAGGGTTTGGCTAAGAAAAATAAGGAAGCATATGTCAAGTAGATTGAATGAATCTTTAAAGGCAGTAGGAGTATACAAAAAGGAGACATGAGATAGCTTTGGCAAATAGGGTTAAGGATAATTCTTAGTGTTTTTGCAAATACATTAAGGACAAAAGGGTAACTAAGGAGAGAATAGAGCTGCAGGAGATAGGGGAGATACTAAACAAATATTTTGCATTAGTATTAACTGTGGAAAATGACCTGGAAGATATAGAGTGTAGGGAAGTAGATAGTAACATCTTGGAAAAATGTCCATATTACGGAGGAGGAAGTGTTGGATATCTTGAAATGCATAAAGGTGGATAAATCCCTAGGACTTGATCAGGTGTACCCTAGAACTCTGTTGGAAGCTAGAGAAGTGGTTGGGCCTCTTGCTGAGATATTTGTATTACCGATAGTCACAGGCGAGGTGCTAGAAGACTGGAGGCTGGCTAATGTGGTGCCACTGTTTAAGAAAGGTGGTAAGGACAAGCCAGAGAGCTGTAGACCAGTGAGCCTGACGGTGGTGGGCAAGTTGTTAAGGGAGTCCTGAGGGACAGGATATAGATGTATTTGGAAAGGCAAGGCCTGATTAGGGATAGTCAACATGGCTTTGTGTGGGAAACCATGTCTCTCAAACTTGAAGTAACAAAGATAGTTGATGAGGGCAGATAGAGAGATGTGATCTATATGGACTTCAGTAAGGGGTTCGACAATGTTCCCCATAGGAGATTAGTTAGCAAGGTTATATCTCATGGAATACATGGAGAACTGGCCGTTTGGATACAGAATTGGCTCAAAAGTAGAAGACAAGTGGAGTGTAGTATTGGAGGATTGTTTTTCAGACTGGTGGCCTGTGACCAGTGGAGTGTCACAAGGATCGGTGCTGGGTCTACCACTAACCATCATTTTATATACGTGTTGTGGATGTGAGCATGAGAGGTATAGTTAGTACGTTTGCAGATGACACCAAAATTGGAGGTGTAGTGAACAGTGAAGAGGGTTACCTCAGATTACAACAGAATCTTGATCAGATGGGCCAATGGGCTGAGAACTGGCAGATGGAGTTTAATGTAGATAAATGTGAGGTGCTGCATTTTGGGAAAGCAAATCTGAGCAGGACTTATGCAATTAATGGTAAGGTCCTAGGGAGTGTTGCTGAACAAAGAGACCTTGGAGTGCAGGTTCATAGCTCCTTGAAAGTGGAGTCACAGGTAGATAGGATAGTGAAGAAGGTGTTTGGTATGCTTTCCTTTATTGGTCAGAGTACTGAATACAGGAGTTGGGAGGTCATGTTGAGGCTGCACAGGACATTGGTTAAGCCACTGTTGGAATATTGTTTGTAGTTCTGGTCGTCTTCCTATCGGAAACTTGTTGTGAAACTTGAAAAGGTTCAGAAAAGACTTGAGATGTTGCCAGGGTTGGAGGATTGGAGCGATTTTGGATTCCAGGATTTTGAATAGGCTGAGGCTGTTTTCCCTGGTGGGGGAGTCCAGAAGTAGAAGGCGTAGGTTTAGGGTGAGAGGGGAAAGATATAAGAGACTTAAGGGGCAACGTTTTCACGCAGAGGGTGGTACATGTATGGAATGAGCTGCCGGAGGAAGTGGTACAATTGCAATATTTAAAAGGCATCTGGGTGGGTATATGAATAGGAAGGGGTTTGAGGGATATGGGCCGAGTGCTGGCAGATGGGACTAGATTGGGTTGGGACATCTGATCGGCATGGACAAGTTGGACCGAAGGGTCTGTTTTTGTGCTGTACGTTTCTATGACTCTCTTTTTTCCCACCCCACTCCTCTTGGTTCTTACACAGTGGTCGCAACAATTTCAAGTCTCAAAATCGAGTCACAGTGGGGGGGGAAAAGGTTTGATAACCACTGATATACGAATTAAAAAGAATAGGTGGAATAATTTTATTTTTCTTTTGATATAAGCTTTTTTTTTGAAATTTTGACCGGCACAAATGTGAATGCTGGATACAAACGTAAAGATTAGTGTGCAGTTGGGAGATGACAATTTTTTTTTTCCTTTTGAAGAGGAAAGGAAGGATGAAGATGCAGCAGTAATAAGGGTCTGTTTCCATGCTGTACATCTGACTCTATATGGGCAGTAGAGATGGATTAACTAAATTAATAAAGATGAAAGTGCTGATGACACAATTTAAATAATCAAGTTTAGAGGTAGCAAATCCATCACTGAGGACTCAGATAATTTGCTGCTGATGTGGAGTAGGGTGATTCTATGGAGCTGGAAATTGGCATTCTTAGTGAAGGACCTGATATGTGGTCAGAATTCCATCTGTCAAACATGCCAAAGTTGTCAGCAGTCTGGGTTCATCTCAGACTGACATTTCAAAATATCCATAAAAGTTTCATAATTGATTTTATTTGAAGTGAAGTGACTGTTGTAATATAGGAAAACGTGACAGTCTCTTTGCGCAATAGGGTTCCACAAAGAATGATGATCCAATTGGACATTTGAGCAGTTTGCGGTTATGTGAGAGGGGTAACTCATAGTTAGAATATGAAAAGAATGTCCATCTGAGTATAAATGGGTCCTATTTGTAATTACATGTTCAAAAACTGAAAATGAATTTTCATTGTTTGATTTTTGGTCTGTGTTGCTCTGAATATATTGGCTATTGATAAATAGTTCAAGAGATTGTGCACTGCCTTTCAAAAGATTTGAGTTTTGAGTTCTGTGGTTGCTAGTTACTGAATGGATTCAAAGTGCAGGGCCGCATGATGAGGGTCAAAGTGCACAGGCTGCCGTCCAACAGCAGCTGTTTTGAAATTACCATTCAGTTAGTTTCCTTTTGTGTTGCAATTCTTGCAACTTTCAATTAATTTTTGGTGACCCAGTTTTATTGTTGGTTGAAATTGTAATCTCAGCAAAGTTGACTTAATTATTTTCTGATATACCAAACAAAATATACTACGATCTACCAAACAAGAAATGCGTGTTTTAACGGATAAACTTGTTTAAGTTTTGAACAATTTACATTTGTAAAGTATACTTGATAATCATACGGCCAATGTGTTTAAGTATTTAATTTTTAAATATAAAGATTGGAAGTTATATATATTAGGTTCAATATTTACTTTACTTTTTTTCATTTAAAAACAATATCTGTACCTCTTGGGTTTTTCCCAACATAGTTGTAGAGAACATCAAAAAATTTGAGCATCCAAAATTTTGAAGAACCAAAATGAAAACTAAAGAAACCAATTGTAAATATTAGGTTCAATTTCAGAAAAATAAACTTTGTATTTCACCTGTGATTGGTAGATGTCCAGATTCTCAATACCGCTCAAATCAAAATTGAGAATGCTAGGTTTCTGTGTAGACATATTTTACTTGTACACTGACCAAATAAAAAGGAAAACAGTACTTGCAGGAACAAAAGAAGTTGAAATACATAGTAGAGCTGTACTCTGCCAACATGTTATGTTATTTCTAACATTTTGAGTCTGTGTAAATTGGCTCAAATTGGTACATCATTCTAACTCAGTTTGGTTTACTTTTGTTTCGCAAAAGTAATTTCGCTTCACTTGAATGGTACAAACTAAACTAATGTAATAGGACATGCTAGCCAATGCTCACTGATGTTCCATGTTATTCCTAAATACACTACTAGCATTGTTTCTCAATGATGCATTCATCAATGATTGAGTTTTTTGATTCCTTCCACTTTGCTTTATAAAGAAGACGTTTTAGCAGATTTCATGTTGTTTCCGGTCACATCTACCACAGTGAGCAGTGCCTTTTTTGAGAAATTTGTTTGCATCAATACTGATCAGTCAATCACAGAACAAAAGCAGCAGTTTGAAATATATGGCCTGATAATCTGACATTATTGAAACAAATTGAGAAATTGCATTATAATTTTGTTAATTATTTTAGGATTACCAACTTCTTCTGTTTTGAGTTCTGAAGCTTTTTGTTCCTTTGCCAGCATATTCGCAACTGACCAGTTACTACATAGGGTATAAGATAAGCTTTCATGTTTGAATTACATCTTTGGTGAAGAATAAATTAAGTTTGCAGCAATTGTTGCATTGCATTTGGGGGCAGGAAAATTCAAGAATATTTTCTTTTCTCTTCTCCCTCTCCCACTCCTGGTAACTCACTAATGTTTTCAATCTTTCAAAGTCTTGAATACTGATCATAATGCACCTTACGATACAAGTTGGTTCTTCCTCAGTTTTTTTAAATCAATATTTATCCTACAATAAACATTATAATGGTATCTGATCATGTTTGCCTGATCCCTTTGTGCAAATTGCTGCCGCATTTCCTTGATTACACTGGTCATTTTATAGCCAACAAAGTGTTTTTAAAAGTAAAATGCTTTGAGATATCCTGTTGTTCTGTAAGGAATCTTATATAACTCAGCAACTTTAAATGTGCATAAACTAGTTTGAACATCATAAGATGCTTCTACAACCAAGTAAATAAATTTATAACAATAAAACTGCAGATGCTGAATATCTGAAAGAAGGTTGGAAATTTCTGAAGAAATTCAGATCTGATAGCATCTGTGCAGAGAGAAACAGTAAACATTTCAAGCCCAGTGGTTCTTCAGAAATTAATCTTGCTGTGTTAAATTCAATGTTTTTGGTGCTTAAATAGTTTGATTATTGGTCTAAAGCTTTTTCTGTCTGGTTCTTAAGAAAATACACCTGCTGACACTTGACATTCTAGCTGCCACTTTATTGTGCAAGGGTTTTTTATATCATGTTTGATACAACATTTGTTTGTGATTGACTGACTAGTGATGCTAAACCAAAACATCGATTGCTAAGACTGAAAACTAACACAGGCGTTGTTGACCACACAGTTTTCTATTTTATTTGCCCATTACTTCGTAGGTTTTCCAATGGCTCAAAGGTCAGTGGTGTTGTAGATAGTGTCGACGGCTGTTGCGGGCTGCAACAATACATTGACAGGATGCAGAGCTGGGCTAAGAAGTGGCAGATGGAGTTCAACCTGGATAAATGCAAAGTGATTTATCTTGGAAGATTGAATTTGAATCCTGAATACAGGATTAAAGACAAGATGCTTGGCATTGTGGAGGGACAGTGGGATATTGGGGTCCATGTACATAGATTCCTCAAAGTTGCCACCCAAGTTGGTAAAAGGCGTACACAATGTTTTGGCTTTCATTAGCAGAGTGAGTGAGTTTGGGAGCCGCGAGGTTTTGCTGCAGCTCTATAAAACTCTGGTTAGACTACACTTGGAGTTTTGTTTCCAATTCTGGTCGCCTCATTACTGGAAGGGTGTGCAGATGCTTTAGAGAGGGTGCAGAGGAGATTTACCAGGATGCTGTCTGGATTGGAGGGCTTCTCTTATGAAGAGAGGTTGAGGGAGCTAGGTATTTTCTCAGTGAAGAAGCGGGAGAGGTGACCTGATAGAGGTCTCCAAGATGAGTGGCATGGATAGTGAATAGTCAGAGACTTTTCCCCAGAATAGAAATGGCTGTCATGAGGGGTCATTTTATGGCAATTGTAGGAAAGTATAGGGGAAATGTCAGAGGTAGGTTCTTTATGCAGAGTGTGGTGGGTGCATGGAATGCACTGCCAGCAGTGGTGGTAGAGTCAGACGTTAGGGACATTTTAAATGACTGCTGAACAAGCACATGGACGGCAGTAAATTGAAGGGTGTGTAGGTTAGGTTGATCTTGGATTACGATAAATGCTTGGCACAACATCGTGGGCCGAAGGGCCTGTACTGTGCTATATTTTTCTGTGTTCTTTGAATTTGGTTTGTTTTGAAATCTGATCAGTGAATTGGAACTTTTTTTTGTAGCTGCTGCTGTGATAAGATGTCACACTTCATATAAGTGAGAAAAAGGCAAATTTTAATATCTTGAAGTTAATGGCCAGTTTTGCTGATTCATCATAGCATGTAGGGCGCTCTTAAATGCGAAAAGTGTGCTAAATGCAAGTGGCTCACTAATAGATTTACTATTCTTGACATGGGTGTAAAATTCTTGTCTGTAAAATCATTGTCTAGCCCTAATGCATCACTGTAATCTGCAGTCTTTTTTTTCTTGTCAAAAACTTGAAATAACTTCCTCACTCTAATCTGTCATTGGGAATCTTAGCTGAAGATCAATGTGGGAACAATCTTAATCCCTCCCCCTCATTTTTAGTCTGGAATTTGCAAGAATACTGAGCACTGACTTACAAGGAGTCTTGCTTCTAGATTTAGTGCCCTGGTGGTGAGAATCTTTCTCTGCTTGTAACATTGTTCATTCAGTATCTCCATATCAAGTTTCATTCAAGACATTAAGCTGTCAAGCAGATGATCTGGTTGAAGAATTTTCAGTCAGCCAAACAAAAATGAAAGATTAATCAAACCACTTCCATGAAGTTTTACATGGTGTAAAATAAAGATTGCATTGGGCACAAGGTGAAAGGGCAATCTTAAATATCTAGTAACAATCATAATTTGAACATTTAACAATATTCCACATTTTATGGCCAGATCAGTTTTGCAGCAGGTTTTACATTGTCATTAAAACAACTGTGGCTCATTGATCAAGGCTAATTGCTAATTTAAACCTGACACACAGATAAGCTCACTTTGCGCCGTAGTCTGTTAAATTTCGAGAGGCAAAGAACTATCCCAGATCTCACTATTTAAAGTAAAAATTAACAATTTTATTCTTTAAGTCCAAAAGATAACATTAGAACAAAACCTATTTACAACTCCTTTCCTCTTAAACCCAACCTTTACCTCCCACTCTACAATACTGGTCCAATTTCTTTTTGTAAAAAATAACCTGATTAAGATTTCCAAAAAAATTGCTTTTGAAAATGAGTCAGCTTTGTCGATTCACCTTTGTAGATTTTCCTCTCTAGATTTTTCTAGGTTGGCCTTTCTTTAGTCTTCTGCACAACGTTTCTTATGGACAGGTACCTTTTCAGAGAGCTATTCGGCTAGCAGGCTATACTTATTGGTGTTCTTGGCAGTTCTTCCCCCTAACTGTTGAAAATGTCCAGTTTTATATCCCAAAACATCAGATCATTTAATTGGTTTGATGTCATGAAACATTAAATTCAAATTTTGATTGGATTTTGATCTCTGGGGCATAATTTAAACTGGCTGAATTTTTGAATTTGTTTTTGTACCATGGCAACACAGCACCAGCTATTTGTCATTCAAATTTTACATTTTAAATTGTTCAGCACACTCTGTACTTCAGTTCTTGCCAACATCCTCTATCTTAAAGATACAGTACACACCTGCGAAAGTGCCTAAGTTATAAGTAGGTTGGGAAAAGAGTTAAGTTTTTTTGAGCTTTGTGAAACAAGAAGTTCAGCTGAGCATGACTGCGATCATAAGAATCTGCAGTTAACTATGGGGTGCTGGAGGCAAGGGTAGTGGTAGAAAGGTTCATTATGTGGAGCCATTTAACAATATTGAAAGCATTCAGTATGTAAGGTCAGTTAACAAGGTGAAAAGTATTCATTATGTGAAACCATTTAAGGTTAAGAACTTTCATTGTGTAACAGCAGATGGCTTAATCTTTACTGATGCTTGCTGATTGTAATGGTCACCCAATCAATATGTTGCCTTATTTGGATGCTCCTTCCTGTAAAATGACTGTATAATTCATTAAGAAACTGCTTTTTCAGAGAACACTGAACTCACGTCTATGTGCACATGGACAATTGTTCTCTCTCCCTCCAGGGCCTGGACTAAAGATGGAGGTAAAGCCATACTGTGTCTGAGCTTTGATTGAGGGAGCAATGGGATGACACACCTACACCTTCATAACAGTAAGGTGATAGATTGGAAAAGGATTAGTTTCAGCAAAATATGGATGTCCTTGTACATCAGTTGCTGAAAGTAACTACACAGGTACAGCAGACAGTGGCGAAGGCAAATTGTGTGTTGGCCTGTGCAGTGAGAGCATTCAAGTACAGCAGCAGAACTGTCTTGCTATAATTGTCCGGGGCCTTTGGGCAACCATACCTGAAGTATTGTATGTATTTTTGGCCTCCTTGGAGGAAGGGTGTTCTGGCTATGGTCAAGTGTAACAAAGGTTTATCTGACGGCCTCTTGGGAAGCCAAGACTGATTATGATGAGAAACTGGGACAAGTTAGGAATATATTCACTGTACTGTCGTTCAGAAGAATGAATGTGGAAATGTCATAGAAACATTGAAAAGTCAAAACAGGACCGGGTAAGCACAGGAAGGATGTTTCCAATGAGCAAGGGGTCGCAGTTTAAGAATATCAGTCCATTTGATGAAACATTTCTTCAACCAGAGAGTGGTGAGCCTTTGGAATTCACCACCATTGAATATTTTCAAGACCTGAGATATATTTCATGGAGCTTAAAGGTTCAAAAGGTATAGGAAGAAGTGAGGACAGGGTACGAAGTTGGATGATCAACTGTGATCATATTGAATGGCATAGCAGGCTCGAAGGCTGAATAGCCTACTCATCGTATCTGTTTGTATGTTTAATACTGTTGTAGTTTAATAGCAATAGAAGTGCATACTGTATCATTTCTTAAGGTATCATGAGCAAACATTGCCACATATTTGCCTTTCCAGATTTTCTATTCCTAAGCTGCCCCATGCAGCACAATGGCATTTACAAGCTGTATGTTTTAAAAAATATTTTGCTGGACACAAGGTACTGCACAATGAAGTGTACAGGTCGTGTGGTTTAGTGATACTCTGAGGAAGGGCCACCGGACCCAAAACATTAACTTTTCGCTTTATCTTTACAGATGCTGTCAGACCTGCTCAGCTTTTCCAGCAACTTTTTTTTTATTTATAGCATCCACAGTTCATTTTTTTTTTAAATTTAGTTTAGTGATGTAATTCCTCTATCTCCAAAACCCCCATCCCAGATACCAATTTTGCAAAATGAGAATAGCTTTGTGGTTGCATTGTAAGATCTTTGACAAATGGTACAACTCTAGTCCTTAGTATGGTGCTTTGTATGATAGTATTTTAGTGAAACTGGTGAAATTGGTTGCAGTTAAATTTTATTTTTTACATATCACTTTACAGAATAGAATTTAAACACTACAGCTTTATAAATTGATCCTATGAAAATATATTTTTGGAACTGCGGACAATGTCAAGATGTAATTGAGAAATCCAATACTATTTTTGGATTAGTGTGGAAACAGACCCATCGGCCCAATAAGTCCACATCTACCCTCCGAAGTGCAACCCAACCAGACCCATTCCCATTCCCATTCCCCTACAATTTACCCCTGACTAATGCACCTAACACTGAGCAATTTAGCATGGCCAATTCACCTAACCTGCACATCTTTGGATTGTGAGAGGAAACCGGAGTACCCAGAGGAAACCCATGCAGACACTGGGAGAATGTGCAAACTCCACACAGTCACCCAAGGCGGGAATCGAACCCAGGTCCCTGGTGCTGTGAGGTAGCACTGTGTGTAGCACTTGTCTGTACCCTGGTCTGCGTAACCATTTCTATAGCAGTAATTAACTTCCTAGAGTGTATTTTGGAATATCGTGAGGACATTACCAAAATGTAAGTTTCTTTCCACAGAGCAACTCATCTTGCTCGCCATTGTTTTGCAGAAATTGTGTGCATAATGCCATAATGTAAAGATGAAACTCTTCTTGCAAGATTTAGGAGGATTTGACCTGCCCAAAATCTTTGGATCCTCTGCCAGAAAATCTTTAACTACTTAGTGCTCTTAATCAAGTGCGCTTCAGGGTGGTGTTTAACTATTTTGCTAGAGTCTGAAGATTCTTTCCTTTGGAAAGGAAAATCAAATGTAATTTAGGAGATTTAACTTTTTTCTGTTCTTGGTAAAGAATTTAAAATGGGATGAACTTAACCTTTTTACAGAAATGAAGATAAGTCTGAGAGACTCTTGCATGGAAAAAGGGATATTTCATGTACAGTCATGGGTCCATATCAATGCACCTGGAAAGTTGGCTTAACAATGTGTATTTCCAAGTTTGAGGGAGGAACCAGGAAAACTGTTAACTACTTAATGCGATTTAATATTATATTCATCAAAGTGAATTCAATAAAATATGTAAGACTGATTCATTCAGGGCTCTCTACGCCCTGAAGTTCCACAAAACGTAATTGGAAAGGATCGGCTTAGAATATTACATGTGGCCATTTCCAGAGAATACAAAATCTCAAGAAGCAGTCATGATGCTGATTACCCATATATGGCTACATTTCAATTAAGTCAAGGGACAGGCAGTAGAGTTGAGGCAGAGAAATCACAATAAAAATGATGTGCAGGAACTGCAAATGACTGGAGTTTATAGAAGGAAATGTCCTGCAAATGGATCAAATTGCAGGTTTTGTAGAAAGTCCAATCACTGGAAAGATTTTCAGAACAAAGACAGCAAATTTGTTTAATTGCACCCCACTGGGGTAGCTGGAAGTTGAGTTGTTCTGAGTTGTAGCAAAGTGCCCAAACTACAATCTGAAGAAGGGTTAAATGTTAACTTTGCTTTTTTTCTACAGATGCTGCCAGACCTCCTGAGTTTTTCCAGCATTTTCTGTTTCTGTCCCCCGATTTAGCTATCTGGTAGACCCAGGTTAACAGAAGACACAGACCAGGTTTCTGTACTTAACTAGTTTTAATAGACAATAGACCATAGACAATAGGTGCAGGAGTAGGTCATTCTGCCCTTCAAGCCAGCACCACTATTCAATATGATCATGGCTGATCATCCTTAATCATACCCTGTTCCTGCCTTCTCTCCATAACCCTTGATTCCACTATCTTTGAGAGCTCTATCCAACTCTTTCTTAAATGAATCCAGAGACTGAGCCTCCACTGCCCTCTGGGGCAGAGCATTCCACACAGCCGCCACTCTCGGTGAAGAAGTTTCTTCTCATCTCTGTCCTAAATGGTCTACCCCATATTTTTAAGCTGTGCCCTCTGGTTCGGCACTCACCCATCAGCGGAAACATGTTTCCTGCCTCCACAGTGTCCAATCCTTTAATAATCTTATGTCTCAATCAGATTCCCCCCCCCTCAGTCTTCTAAACTCAAGGGTGTACAAGCCCAGTCGCTCCAGTCTTTCAGCGTAAGGTAGTCCCGCCATTCCAGGAATTGACCTCGTGAACCTACGCTGCACTCCCTCAATAGCCAGAATGTCTTTCCTCAAATTTGGAGACCAGAACTGCACACAGTACTGTAGGTGTGGTCTCGCCAGGGCCCTGTACAGCTGTAGAAGAACCTCTTTGCTTCTATACTCAATCCCTCTTGTTATGAAGGTCAGTATGCTATTAGCCGCCTTTACTACCTGCTGTACCTGCATGCTTACCTTCATTAACTGGTGTACAAGAACACCCAGATCTCTTTGTACTGCCCCTTTACCTAAATTGATTCCATTGAGGTAGTAATCTGCCTTCGTGTTCTTGCCACCAAAGTGGATAACCACATTAAACTGCATCTGACCACTCACCTAACCTGTCCAGGTCACCCTGTAATCTCCTAACATCCTCCTCACATTTCACCCTGCCACCCAGCTTAGTATCATCAGCAAATTTGCTAATGTTATTGCTAATACCATCTTCTATATCATTAACATGTATTGTAAAAAGCTGCGGTCCCAGCACTGATCCCTTCGGTACCCCACTGGTCACTGCCTGCCATTCCGAAATGGAGCTGTTTATCAGCACTGATCCCTGCGGTAACCCACTGGTCACTGCCTGCCATTCCGAAATGGAGCCGTTTATCACTACCCTTTGTTTCCTCTCAGCCAAGCAATTTCCAATCCAAGTCAGTACTTTGCCCCCAATACCATGCGCCCTAAGTTTGCTCACGAACCTCCTATGTTGGATTTTATCAAAGGCTTTCTGAAAGTCCAGGTACACTACATCTACTGGATCTCCCTCATCCATCTTCAGAGTTATATCCACAAAAAATTCCAGAAGATTAGTCAAGAATGATTTCCCCTTCATAAATCCATGCTGACTCTGACCTATCCTGTTACTACTATCCAGATGTGTCGTAATTCCATCATTTATAATTGACTCCAGCATCTTTCCCACCATTGAGGTCAGACTAACTGGTCTATAATTTCCTGCTTTCTCTCTCCCACCTTTCTTAAAAAGTGGTACAACATTAGCCACCTTCCAATCCGCAGGAACTGATCCTGAATCTATCGAACTCTGGAAAATAATCGCCAACGCATCCACGATTTCTCGAGCCACCTCCTTCAGTACCCTGGGATGTAGACCATCAGGCCCCGGGAACTTATCAAACATCAGACCTAACAGTCTCTCCAACACCAATTCCTGGCAAATATAAATTCCCTTCAGTTCAGGTCCTTCAGCCACTGTTACCTCAGGGAGATTGCTTGTGTCTTCCCCAGTGAACACAGATCTGAAGTAGCAATTCAATTCTTCTGC